>NC_136516.1:1895000-2067500 GCF_053919585.1 Euprymna scolopes
TATATATATATATATATAGTGGGAGAGAGAGGGAGCAGGAGACGAAGAGCGCGATAGAAAGAGAGAAAGAGAGAGAATGAGAGAGTAATATATATATATATATATATATATATATATATATATATATATATATATATATATATATATATATATAAAAGGAACACACCAAATTATGTGTTCATCAACGTATTGTCTTTATTGCGGGAACTCTTCTGGACGAATGAAAGAAAGAATTGAAAGCCCCAGTACAAATAACGTTGACACCTCGCCTTCCTTCCGATCAACCAACTTTGAGCCTGGTCAGTAATAAAATTGAAGACAATTCGAATCTTAGTTGCTGTATGTGCGCTCCGCTTATCTCACCAAAGCTTGAGAGGCTAGTATTAGATGAACTAGCCATCACCTATGCACACAGATATGTTTAAATCTAGGTGTTTGTGTATATATATAGTAAGTTATAAAATGTATATGGCGCCATATACATTTTATAACTTACTAACTAGCTCTACCTACGTATTGAGCACTTTTGAAGTAAATACTTAAAGTTTACGCATAAATCTATACTTTCGTATATTAATTTTCTGTGCGTAAATTAAGTAGTTATATATATATATATATATATATATATATATATATATATATATATATATATATGTGATATGTTCATAAAAATAGCTAATGCAAAAACAAATGAAATATAGTACAATAAAGAAAAAAATGGTTTGATGTTATTATATTCTGTTCCCAGCATTTAGATATGGACAAAAGATCACAATGTGCCATTTCCTATGAAAGGAAGTTTAAATTTAAACTGAGTCCTCATCGGAAATAATTCCTGCGCAAATATTTCCAAAACAATTTTATAAAAAAAAAAAACAAGAAAAACTGTCCGTTTTAAAGTACAGTACACCATCAAAATGTTTAGACATAATTGTTTCTATGAGGATCAAAGAAATCAATAATTTTGTATTTTATTTTATCCGAACAAAACAAAAAATAAAAAAAAAACAAAAAAAATACAAAAAAAACAGAGCACCTGTAGTGGGTAATTATTGAAACTTGCATGCATGTTTTTAAGATAATAGTGATATTTTAACAAGCATTAAAAATATCAATTTAACTGAAGAAAGCACAAGCTGTCTCCCGTCACATACAATTCCCCGTTCAGGGAGATCGCAGTGTTAGTTTTTAAAACTATTGCGTTTTTTCACAATTCTCTCCCTCTCTCTCTCTCTCTCTCCCTCACACATATATATATATATATATATATATATATATATATATATATATATATATATATATATATATATATATATATTTAAAAGAGTGTAGCCATCAACAATTGTGGGTTTTTTTTAAGGTTTTCATCATATTTTTATTTTAAAATATTTTTATAACGCGTTTCGAGCTTAGGGTGTGCTCTCTTCAGATATTTTCGTCACATATGATTATGTATGCGTGTGTGTACAATTATATATCATCTGTTATCTATGCTACATCTTGTTTGTATGTATACGTGCACTTATGTTTGGGTGACCGAATCCATGTGTGCATATGTTCATGGATTGGAAAGGAAACTTCAACCTATATATACATAAGGTGGGATGTATGAATATGTATGTGTGTGTGGGATTGTGAGTGCATGTGCCCATATATATATATATATATATATATATGGGTGGATGAGTGTATACACATCCGTATGTATGTGTGTGTGTATGTATGTATATATACATATGTATGCACATGTATGAGTGGGTAAATGTGTTCATGTGAATATGGATATACGCGTATGTGTGAGCCCCTGCATATGTCTGTGTGTGTGCATGTGTGTGTGTATGTGTATGTGCCTACATAGTATGTGGATGTTTGTGAGTGTATGTGCACACACATATATGTGTGTACATATATGTGTGTATGTGCGTGTATGTGTGTGTATATATATCTTCTACCTATTATTCTCCATCTTACTTGTGTGTGTGTGTGTGTGGGTGCGTGTACGTATGTCTGAATGATTAAGTGCATATATACATGCGTGTTTTGGTTAAAAAAAAAAAAAAGTGTATATATATATATATATATATATACAAAATAAAAAATAAAAAAATAAAAATAATTGTTAGCGGTGGATGTATGCGAGTACGTGTGTGAGTGTGTAGGTGGGTATGTATATGTGTATATATGTATGCTCCTACATATATTTCTATGTATGTACGTGTGTGTATGTGTGTGTGCCTGTGTGCGTGTGCATGTGTACATGTACATGAATATATATGTATGCGTATGGGATTGTGTGTGAGTGTATGCTATACATGGGGAAAGAAAGTCTTTAAAAAAGAACCCTAAAGAAGCCATAAAAACCTTTACCATATGGACTAAAAAACACTCTTTGAAACTAACTTTGACCGGTCACTGTGAAACACTTGAAGTTGGAGACAGAATGTCTAAACACTGAACACACGCATCGCACCACTATGAAAAACATATTTAATATCAGCGGAGGCATATCCACAAACTCCCATTTTAAAGAAAAACTTTTTACGAAAATATCTGAAGAGAGCACACCCTAAGCTCGAAACGCGTTATAAAAATATTTTAAAATAAAAATATGATGAAAACCTTTAAAAAAAACCCACAATTGTTGATGGCTACACTCTTTTAAATATACATTTTTTCTCTCGTTGGAACTACACAACCATCACTTTAAATATATATATATATATATATATATATATATATATATATATATATATATATATGTATGTATTGTAGAAATGGTAATTAATAAAAACCTGAAGTAAGTGTTCAATACTGTTGTAGAGAAAATATGCGATTTATTTATTATTTTATTTTTTATTTTTTATTACCGTATCTTTCTGTTACCCGGCCGTTTTTGTAAAAGTCTGAGGAAGATACAGACTGCAAAAAAAAAAAAAATGGCCAGATAGCTGAAACAATAATGTAACTTAACAAAAAGATAAAACCTATATATATATATATATATATATATATATATATATATATGTATATATATATATATATATATATATATATATATATATATATATATATATATATGTAAATGTATGTTTCTTCATAACCGATCATCAAAATGACCACTGGTTTGATTACTTCGACCTTTTTGTATAGTATTTTCATCGAAATCATGCGCGTTTTTACATAACTCTTTTTAATTATAACGCTATACTTAATTTTTATTTGTACCAGCCCGGTCACACATTGCCGTAGCCAAGTCTACTTGACGCGAGTATTACATTGATTTGTACACAGACACACACACACACGCGCACTTACACACACACACACACACACAGCCGCCCTAATACGGGCATAAACACGACCACGGGCGTACACGCACGCACACCGCGCACGCACACGGAAACACACGGAAACACACAAAATCACACACCCACAAACGCAAATGCACACATCATATATACACACGCACAAAAAATCACAGACGAGCACACACACGCATACACACGCGCACTGACACACACGCACACGCACACAGACACCCTAATACGCGCATACACACGACCACGGGCGTACACGCACACACACGGAAACATACGCAAACACAAAAAGGCACACACCCACATACGCAAACGCACACATCATATATACACACGCACAAAAATCACACACGCGCACACCCACGCATACACACGCGCACTGACACACGCGCTCGCACACACAGACGCCCTAATACGCGCATACACACGACCACGGGCGTACACGCACGGACACCACGCACACACACGGAAACACACTCAAACACACAAAATCACACACCCACAAACGCAAATGTACACATCATATATACACACGCACAAAAAGCACACACACGCACAAACACGCATACACATGTATACACACAAACGCATACACACACACACTATCCAAATAGTCCGGAATTGACAGCATAAAGGCTTCAAAATCACAAATAAAAGATTGTGAATTATATAAACAGTCAATTTTTAGTTATACTTTAGTTTTAGAAGATGACAATATAGTTCACTGTGTTAGGTTTCGGCAAATCTGTGTCTCCGCTATATTATTCGCTTAATTTATTTCATTTTTTTTTATTGAGCGTAAAAAGAAACAATAGTTGTCAATCTTACTTAAAAAAAAAAAAAAGAAATGTTTATTTAGCTTTAAAATATGAAATAATGGTTCATCAACGTGTGCAGATGTGTCGGAAAACAGTATTAAATAATATTACGATCTATGGTATATGAACATTTTTATGTTTTTATTTGGTTTATCTTATTTAAAACTTTTGCCCCTTGTAGGGTGTGATCCTATGTATGAAAACTACTGGCGCGCCCGTTTTTCGTCAGAAGATTTTTGTTTTGGAATTGTCAACTCTCAGCCAATGAGCTTAGCGAAACGTTATTAATTCTGAATTGATAAATGGAAAGATCATTACACGATGTTAAAGTGGGGCGATAGAAACAATTTCTTATAAAAAAATTTTATATGAAAAACAATATCTCTATGAGTATATGATCCAGTTTATATGGATAACATCCCACATGTTGAAAGTGGAAGAATTCTCACGGTGATGTGCGCGAACAGTAAGGGAACTTTTTATTTAAAGGGAAAAATAGGAACTACTACCCCTGAAGATGGTTGTGAATGTGATGATGTTGTTGCCCCTATGATGAAATGTACGATTTTATTATAACGACTAAATTTGTCAAGGGCAATTTCTGCAATCCAAATATTATATAGGAGATTAGGTGTTCTTTTTAGTAGCGTGCAAGCGACTCTATAAATCACTCCGTCGGTCCGTCGATCGGTCGGTCTGTCGGTCTGTCCGTAACACTTTTCTGCTTGGTCTTTTTGGTTAAGATCAAAGTTCTGTTGTTAATAAAATGCTGTTCTTAGGTTTTTAAGCTTTTCTTTGCCTTTTGGCCAAGATGAAAGTGTAGCATCTGTTCCGGCAGATACTGCAAGCAAAGACCATATGTGGAAGAAACCCCACATATAAAACCTTGGTCAATGTAGGAGCAACCCTTCATACCAATTGTCACTATCCAGCTCCCCTACTCCTCGGGGAGTTGGTCCCCATTTCTCCTTCACTCCTCACATTAAAAATCGGCCTTGTTCCTAATTTGCTCGGTGGGGGAGCAAATAAATACATTTTTCTTGGCCCTTTGTCTAAGTTCAAAGTGTAGTATCTGTTCCGGCAGATACTGCAAGCAAAGACAATATGAGGGAACAATCCCACATATAAGTAATTGGTCAATATAGGAGCAACCCTTCATACCAATTGTCACTATCCAACTCCCCTACCCCCTGTGGAGTTAGTCCCCATTTCCCCTTCACCCCTCATACCCTTTTCTTTTGGTCTTAGAACCGTTCTTACTACATGCTGTACTTTGTGATATAAAGTGGGGGATCACTTTTCTGTATTAATTTAATGTAAAATGATCACCCACTTTACAACCAGTCAGTCTCAAAGTCATTCAAGATTCTCCAGATCATTCAAGTTGTTTTTGAAGGATTCCTGCTATTTTTAAGCATTCAAGTCATTCTTAAGGTCATTCAATTCATCCTTAAGTTCATTAAAGTCATTCTAAGTCATTTACTTTTTATTTATTTAAGTCATTTCAGCCCATTTTTCGGTCATTTTAGTTTATCTTTAAGAATTTCATGTCAATCCTACATTCACGCATTCATTCATTACACTAGAGCACGCGACTAATGAATCTCGGCTTTGTTTGTAAAGATGTTACCATTATGCCAAATGGTATCGATAACACATTAAACTATAAAGAAAAAATTTATGACGTATGTATCCGTGACTTAAAGAAAATATTGTACACTAAAATCACGTATATTGTGAATTTAAGCTTTTTCAATTGCTTCTCCCCTACCTCATGTTTAGAATGGCTTTTTTTAAAATCTCGATTTGGATTTATCTCCCTTGTTCGTTCAAGAGATTTTCAAGATGGCGTTGTGAGACTATCGTTCATAATTAGCCAGAAAATTTGATGTTTTTTTTAATTTAAAAATTAAAATATTTAATGAATTTACGTAATTTTTTCATAGATGGTGGATTTTGGACAAGCACTAATGAAAAAGATTCTGAGACGATTTAATAACGAAAATTGGCTGTAGAATGAATATATACGGACAAAATTTTCAAAATTGATAAATGGCTACTGAATATGAGGAAACACTTTTCATTATGTCTATTTAGTTTTATATGCATATTTGCTGTTTAGTTGTACAAATGTCATCGAACCATATAATCACTAAAATGACTCTTTCGCTTCACAGCAGAATCTCGCTTAATGTTAACAGAATTTGTTTACATGGTACTTGTACAGTTTAATCCAGACTTTTAAAAATAATAATATCGAAAAAAGTTTATACTGTACATATTCGTTATGGAACAAAGTTCTCCGAACAAAAAATGTCACTTAATTTCATCAAGTAAGTTTTTTTTTAAAGCGAAAAAACAATTTGTTATGAAACCGAGCAAAAGGTTCGATTTTTAGGAAGAAAAGTTAGTAATAAAAATGAAGAGGGAGTGTCGGCGCTTTAACTTGAGTTATCTCCCCGTGGCATGTTCAAAAAATTTCATAATGACTGACTCCAATGCGCTCTCATAAAAAAGGTGTTTTTCTGCTGTAAAATAAAAACTACTTGATCAAATTAAATGATTTTTTTCCAGAGATCTTTAGTCCCAAACGGATACGTACAATATAACCTTTTTTTTTTTTTCGATATTTTCATTTTTGATTAAACTGTAGAAGTACCGCTTACATTTATGAAATGAACAATATGACTATATTAGAAATGTTCCACAAATTATAACTGGGTAAAATTTAATTATGTGATGAATGCACATGTAAGAACGTGATTAAAATTTGATTTAAATTAAACACGTGTGATTGTTTTTCTGTTAATTATTCTTCAAAAATCGATATTAGCAGCAAAACGAGCATTGTGGGCCATGTTTTTACTATTCAGGAAATTAAGAATCAAAATGGAACTTCACGTACATTTGTGCAGTGACTAATGAAATTCCTATTTCAGTCAACCTACCGTAACAATGTCTGTTTCATTCTTATAACTATTTTAATATGAAAAAAGATTATAAATATTAACAAATTTCATAATGTCTGACTCCAACGCGCTCTCATAAAAAGTTGTTTTTCCGCAGTAAAATAAAAACTACTTGATAAATTGATAGTTAATTTAATATGAAAAAAATAAACACGTTGTATTTCTTTTCAACCATTTGGGGGGGGGGTCAAACAAATTTAACAAAATTAATAAGACGACCAATTTTCTTTTTTCATTTTTTTAACAATTTTTTTAACAAAATCATTTTAATGTGTTTTTCAGGTATCAAGTTTTGACTTCTCTTTAAAATTTTTCTTGTTATTTTCGTCATTTTTTTTTTTTTTGCTTTCATGAACATTTTTTCATGTATGATGGGGCTGGTCAACCGATTTTCTAAAAATTAAATTAAATTAAGACAGCTGCGATATTTCCTTAGGATTAGGTAGACTCCTCTACAGTTGTATCAGACGATGTTTAAGTGGCGTGAGAAGAGACGGCGGATGTGGAAGAAACTTAGCCAACCGGGTAGCTTTCCGATGGTTTAAGATGAAGACAAAAGGGTCGTTACCAAATTTTGTGTCCACATAAACTCGAAAAGATAACGGTAAAGAAGATCCCGCCTGGTCCCAGGTATTCTTTTCCCCTAATATTTTCCCCAAAGAACCTCTGCTCCTTTGCCGCGCATTGATCAGCGTCTTACGTCATATTACAGTCAAACCCGAGCGCATGACGTCACTTTTCGAGCAAAGCCGAGCGGACGTTTAGTTACGAGTTCAAATTCTGCACAATTACCAGAAAAAAACCTTCCAATTCGTCGGGAGTTTCACAAAATGAAATCGCATTGATTAATTATAACTATGTTCATTCGAACACGGCAAGATATGGACACCCTTCAGCTTTATAGACCGATCTAATCAGTGAGGTCCGAGAGCCCCATGAACCCTCAGTCAATGACCTGCACCCTGCCATCGAAAGAGACAGATTGCTTTCAGGAGAGATGAAAACCGAGCCACAATTCTTCATTTCATCTGTACAAGAAAATAGCGCACTTGATTAATGGAGCAGGATGTTGTAATTAGGTCTTTGCTCGGAACGAAATCATATGCACAGATATTGTTTGCGTGCGTATATAATTAGTATTTTAGAAGTATGTATACACTACAGCAGATGTGTCACACGCAATCGTATTTAAACGATGGACGGTACTCAATTATAAGGAGTTTGGTAAAATAGTCGCCGTATATTTTATTTATTTGTCTCAGTTCGTTCTGTATAGATTAATAAACGGTTCGGATGATTTTTATAATATTAAACAAAAACGGTACTTTATTTGCTTAGCATTATATTTTAGATACGTTTTTTATTAGACTGCGCAGTATTGATGATTGAAAATATCCGATGAAAAAGAACGGCCAATTTTGACTAAAGTTAACGCGTTATACAGCCTAACGTCACCGGTGCATTTGGGAAGTTTATTACTGGACAATCAGAAAGACATGGCATATAAATAACCGGTAGGTTTTTGATGTGGCAGGGAGGCATTGGAAACGAATCTTTCCGTTTAAAGGACAATTGGAGTTGACTTTTTTATTTCAAACTTCAATTTAAACCATTATATGAAAATAATTTTATAAAATAAATAAAATTTCTCTACAGTGCGGTGTAAACTACAACGTATGGTGGAACTTGAGCCTTCCTTCTAGTGCACCACGGTGGGTCCCAATCTAGAACAAGCCATTGATTTGCTTGAAGATGTGCCATTTCACAGATTTCGATGACGATAATATATGAAAGTGTAGAACATTCGTTGTTTCTCATTAAATCGCGAGCAACTATAAACATGTTTTTATGGGTAAATTCGTGTGTATCTACACTTAATAGCGTTGTATCGTTAAAGAAAATATTCATATTGCACTATTGAGTCATCTAATTGACAATATTATGTTATTTATTGACAATATTATGGCATTTGTTCTTATTTATTATTTATTTATTATTATTATTATTATTATTTATTTATTATTTATGATGTTATTTATTGACAATATTATGTTATTTTTATGTTATGTTATTCATTGACAATATTATGTTATTTATTATGCTATTTATTGACAATATTATGTTATTTATTCTTATTAATTATTTATTAATATTTATTTATTATCATTATTTATTATTTATTATGTTATTTATTGACAATATTATGTTATTTTTATGTTATGTTATTTATTGACAATATTATACTATTCATTATGTTATTTATTGACAATATTATGGTATTTGTTCTTATTTATTATTTATTTTTTATTATTATTTATTTATTATTTATTATGTTATTTATTGACAATATTATGTTATTTTTATGTTATGTTATTTATTGACAATATTATGTTATTTATTATGTTATTTATTTACAATATTATGTTATTTATTCTTATTAATTATTTATTAATATTTATTTATTATCATTATTTATTTATTATTTATCATGTTATTTATTGACAATATTATGTTATTTTTATGTTATGTTATTTATTGACAATATTATGTTATTTATTTTTATATAATCACTGGCTCAAGTTGTTATATTACATACATACACCCACACGCATACACACACGCACACACACACACACATATATATATATATATATATATATATATATATATATATAATCGCTCTCTATCTTTATACATATACATACATTTTATTTTATTTACATGAGAATTTATATATATATGACATATTAATATGTAAAACAAATAGAATGTATAGCTTTAACTATTTCAATATTGAGTACCCGTGAATTACCTCGTTAAATTTTCACTGGCTGTTTTAACTTTGTAAACTATTAACCTGAAATTATATATATATATATATATATATATATATATATATATATATATATATAGTAAAAGGAAAATTATTCCCAATTCGCATTTAGGTATACATGCAATTTCGTATAAATAATTGAATTCCTAATAAATAATACGTATCGTAAAAAAATCCCCAAAAAACAAATAAATAACATTCCTCTGTATATATATATATATATATATATATATATATATATATATATATATATATATATATATATATATATATATATATATATATATATATATAACTTTTTTTAAGCAAGCAGCCAAATATAAAGGAGCATGATCTCTCTAACATTTCTCTTACGGACAAAGTGACACCACAAGACAAAATGCAATTCTTTTTCGAACAAGATGACGCTATATGTTTATGGAAGAGCGAACAATAAGCAAAGGGTTATGACCACAATGTTCCCCGGACTTTCCATCGTGTGATTATTTTTCTTTGGGGGACTTTAAAAGAAAAAAAATCATGTAAATAATCCTCACAAAAAATCTAGATCAACTAAAGGAGAACATTACCAACGCTATCAGGAGAATCACCAGAGAAGATCTACAGCTACTATCTGCAAACTTTGTTAAACGTGTCCAGAAATATATAGATGTCAACGGGAAAACTTCCAGCATCTTTTATAACAATACAGATAATTTAAAAAATGCTACAATAATTTAAACCTCTCTACTACATTTTTTGGGCTACTTTTAATATTAGACTATTTTTATAAACTATATTATATATATCCCTACTATTATGTAAAAGGAACTTTTACAGTGTGTGTCAGTTTATCCATACGCTGATTTTTTTTATATAAATTTCATCCGAATGTACTTTTTATGTTTCGGAATGTGTTCTTACGTAATATTTGTATCGGATGCGCTGGATAATATCGAAAATCCATCTTTAAAAATACTTCGATTAAGAACAAACAGTCCAATTCTCGCCAAACTGAACACTTTTAAACAGTTTTACGTTACGAGTGCATTTGGAAAGTTTTATAACCAAACAAGTAGAAGGGGACGACGTAAAAATCAACGGTAGGTACTTTCACCAGACATGGACGCGTTCAAAAGAATGTTACCCTTTTGAATGCAACTGGAAAATGATGCTTGACTTTTGTACGTTTTACTTTTATTAAAGTGAGTATATAAAAATGATTCTATATAACTAATACTTGGTCCCTTGACAAAAGAGAGGCGTTTTAGAAATGGACGTTTCTATTAAGAGTACAATTGAACTTGACTTTTTCATTTTAAACTTAAACTGAAGGTAATATTAACAGATTATTTGAGCAATTAACAGTAGATTCTCTACAGTGTAATGTAGGGTACAATGTATGATAAACGGACATATCTATATATACATATAAACCTTATTACAATTTTCTCTTGGAGTTAGAAAAGGCTTCATTATATTTTAAATTTCCACGGCGGCAAAAGGCAATAGCATAACCTGTGTTAAAAAAAATACCGCCCTATTTGTAACACTACAGCTCTCTGGCTGGCTACACATACAAATCAAACTCTTTCTTTGTACGTTTTTCTGACGTCATTAACCAGGTCACCCTTTGTTTATGTAAATAATTATTATTTATGGAATCTAAAATTAACAACACTTACAATAAAATTCTAACCCTAAATATGTTGTTTGTTAAGGTGTTTATCTTGTTTAAACTCTAGAACCTAAATATTACATTGTATACTTTTCAAGCCTGCTGTTAGATATTTCATGTCGATAAGAATTGAACAAACGGATCGCCACAAACCGGCAACTCGCCGCTGCCCGGCCGACACTTTATTCAATAATTGAAGATCTTTGTAGGAGATTGTTAGTCCAAATTGCATATAAAATTTCTGCATGATATTATAATGAGGCAAACGCGAAACAGGGAGGTTATTTCAAAAGCAAGTGGTAAAAAAACACTATTTGAGCTAAAAAAAACAAAACAAACCCTACTACCATCTGGTATGAAGAACAGATATTGTGTGCGATTTTTGTGGTAGTAGGGTTCGTAAGAGGAATTTATGTACATCGGAGATTATTTCGTGGAAGTACTTGTAAAATAAGTGCAGGGTGAGAGACTGTGTAAAGGAGACGGTGGTTGAAACTTGGCAGATGGTTTGAGATCTATTATGCAATTTTTTCGTGTCCCAGACAGGGAAAGAAAGAAAGGGGCATGGATCGGGAAGTGTTTAATGGTGGTTGGTACAGAAACAGAGCATCTACGCATTAAAACAGAATTAAGCAATCGATGAAATTAACGTGTCAAAGAAAATGACGTAAGAAAACAGGAACTCGTGATATGGTACGTGCCAGTTGGAGGGGAATGTGGTTTATTGATTTAAACCGCTTTTCAGAGACCACTTTCTTCATATGAAGATAAACCAGAGGAAGACACTATATAAAATTATAGCATTAATGTATAGTTTAAAATATTTCTTCGGAATATTACAATACGCTATTAGAGTATATTTTTTCATGACTGCAAATATATGTACCGAGATTTCGTGGAATTTTCAGCATTTAGTGTTTCCTGAATTAAAAATAAAAAGCTAAAGAACGTATTAGTTAGAAGCGTTCAGAGTTTTGACTGGCTTAAATATGCTGTTTTCATTGGTTAAACTAGAAGCAATTACTAAGGAGAGGCGTTGCAGAATGTATTTAACACCAATATTTCATGTCGGAATATTAATGTCCATCCGTTTAGTCTCGAAAGATAAAGGATGTCCCTGTGAGAGCAGCTGCGCGTGTAATTGTGAGGCAAGTATTGCGCAACCTCAACCACATGTCTCCTGATTCGGCACTGCTTGATTCTAGTGGCAAGGAGAAGTCCAGGTACTCGAAACAATGCCGAGATAAGCAGAGAGCATAGAGAGCACCAGGACGTAACCCATCTGGTACTGGCCAGACTCTCGTTGCTTAACTTCGGTGATCTAACGCGAACTGGTGAGTCAAACGTGATTATGACGTATATGTAGGATTAAATAAGTTCCGCATGAATTGAAAGATTAAAACCAATTTGTTTTGAAGTGTCTTCTACTTCAACGCAACAAACAAATACCCATTTCTTGAGATAATTGTGACGCGTGATGATAGGTAAATCCTCTACGATGTTCGGCACAGTGGTTAGATGCGGGAGAAACTTCAAGACACTTCCCGAAGTCATAATTTCACCAAAATAATTTATGGTGGCTGTTTGGTTGTCTGCGGTAGGTCTCATCCATCATAGCTTCTTAAATTCAAGCGAAACGATTACAGTGGAGTAGTACTGCCGAGAACTTGAAGAAATGCACCAGCACCTCCAACGTACATGCCCGAAATTGGTCAATATGAAAGGGACCAATTCCGCTCGATGACAATGCTCGCCCGCATGTTGCTCAACTGTCCACGCAGAATCTCAACGAATTGGGCTACGAGATTATGTTTCATCCGCCATATTCATCGGTCCTCTTGCCCACCGATTATCACATTTTCAAGCATCTCGACAACATCCTGCGCGAAAAATGTCTCAAAAGCCGAAATGATGCCAAATCGGTCTTCCATGACTTCATCGCTTTCAGAATTTCAGATTGTTATGTTAATGATAAAAATAAAAGTGTGTGCTTGTCGCAAAAGTCCGGCGGTTCTAATGGTTCTTATTTGGATTAAAAAAATTATTATAAAAGGAGTTATGATCTTTGGACTTTGAATGTCCAAAAGCGACAATATTTTTCCAGAACCTAATATAATGCAAACGATATTGAAACAGTATAACTACTAGTAGTAATATTATAGATTCGGCCTCAGAGAGGCAGATACAAGATGTTTCGTAGTGAAAGAATAATGCGTAGATATTGTCAAAAAATATATGGGAAAATGAATAGTTCATGTCGAATGGATGAAATAAAAGTTGGAAGCGTTTTTTTTTTTTTTTTTTTTTTTTTTTTTTTTACGGATTCTTACACATGATTAATGAATGTCTTTCATAAAAAAATCAGTTAACTCTGATTTCCACAGGGAATTTGGTGGTCATATAAATAACTGTCCTATACGTGTGGGGACCAATGTGAACGGATGGGTGTAAGGGTCGGATATGGTTCTATTTCAATTACGAGGTATTCCTATTTTAATCAAGGTGGGAAATAAAATCTCCCAGAATACAGCATTCGTTCGAATGAAGTATTATATTTTTTAATATTATAATTCATCTTACAAAAAAAAAAATGAAAATTCTGAAATAAAGAAGTATAAATTACTCAAATGAAGAGTGAGTTTACACTACAGTGAAGAAGCCTGAACCTCAAAAATATTACTATTGATCAATCTCACTTCACTCTCTTTCTAGCTATATATGCACACACACCCACACATACACACACACATCGGTGTTGTTAACAACTTAACCACCGCCATGCCTTAGCATAGGCATTGAAAGGTTTGATTGGGCGGAAAAATAGATTAATGTATGAAATATAAAGATAAAAAAATATAAAACCGTATATTAAAAGCTTACTGCTTCATCTATAACATAAATCTCACCTGTCTGTTTACATGTATGTATGTTTGTTTGTATGTCTGCCTTAAACTTCCGACAGAAGCGACCGATTTTCACGAGATCGGTATCGATTTTAAGTTCGACCCTTCGGACGGCAAATATCGAAAAATTGGTTTAGAACATTAATTTCTTCACCCTCAACTGGGCTCTTCTCTACGAGGACGAGTCGCTTTTTTTTTTTGCTAATATTTTCGAAAGTCACCCCCTCTTTTCGATTGACTAGGCTGTGTCTTAACCTTCGCATCTCCCGGTTTGGTGATGAACACAACGGCAAAGACGTAACGTTTTTGTATTTTTTTATTTTTCACATTCTTATTCTCCTTCGAGGTACTGGTTTTAGCCTGCCTGACTACTACAATATATATATATATATATATATATATATATATATATATATATATATATATATATATATATATACACACATATATATATATATATATATATATATATATATATATATATATATATATATGCTTAACACACACCTCTAAAACGCGGGCAACGCTGGGCAACGCCGGGCACCCACGCTAGTCTACAATAAAAACCGGCATGTACGTTTTAAAGTAGAATACACGCCTGACGAAGTGAAGACACTATCTGTAGGATGTCTAACGCAAGTAAGAACATTCTATATGTTAAATCTATATATCTATAAAAGTGAACGTGTCTGTCTGTTTGTCTGTCTGTCTGTCTGTCTGTGTACATTTCCCTACGCAATAACTCTGTCAATTTTTAGTCTATAGACTCGAAATTTGAAATACCGGGTACTGAGATTTGGGAAAATCGATGTGACGGGTGTCAGCCAGAAATTTGGTCGTTAAGGGGTAAAATTTCAACGATTTGACCTTTAAGAACTCTACCAAACTCCTCCGACAATTTTGGGTCTAGACACTTGAAATTTTAGATATAGGTTCCTTGAACCTGGATCTAACTTAATAAAGTGATTTGAATTATAAATTTTAAGGGGTCATAATAGGGGTCAAATTAAAAAAAAATTACTCTTTTTTTTTTTTGCTCAGCATACACCTCCAAACACCCGGGCAACGCCGGGCTGAAATGCTAGTATTGTATATAAATAAGATATGTGTATATACCGACATGCATGTATGGTTAAACATATACATATAAGTTGTATCAATGGAAGTTAATTTACATCATTTTATTTTGTGTCATTTTTAGTCAATCAGTCCCACTTTTGCATTGTTCTGTCTTCTACAAGAAATAACATTTTACATGTAAAATATTGCATACAAAAAGACATTTCTATATACAAACTTAAATGTATGATTAAACATATACACATTAACTGAATCAAGAAAAGTCAACCCGTCACATTTTTGCATTGTTCTCTCTTTTACAAACTCAAATGTCATCTCATATACGCATTAAACAATGTTTCAAGGAAAATACATTTAGCTTTCAAAAAATAGTATAAAAACAAAAAAATATATAATACAGAAGTATAAGTGTACAAATGCATTAAAGTATACAATAAAATTAAAATAAAAACAATATACTATAAAAATAAATATAAATAATATAAAAATAATATAAATATATAAAAATAAAAAAATGTAGTCCAAAACTTTAGAAAGACACGATAATAGAATTTGTAAAATTATTTGGAAAGCAAAATGATAATCTAGCAAATCTTTGAGGAAATCTATGATGAAAATCTACGGTAAAGAAAAATTGCTTATATGCGTAGATTTCAAATTGTATATTTTTTATAGTTGTATGTTTATTACTTTACAAACAAGAAACACACACACGCGCACACACACACACACTCACACTTACACACATATATATGTATATATATATAAACATAATGATTGCTACTTTTTTACAGAAGTTTGCTATCTCTTCAGATAAATGTTGTGCAGCTGTGTGCACGCAAGTGACTTTTCAACCCAGATTTAGTCCTACATGAAAATACGCATGCGACATAAAAAACTGTCTCTTATGTAAAGCTGATCGTATGTTTAAATTGCGAGTCCTTGATTGTCGTGCCAGGCGAGATTTTGATTTGCAGATTAGACCATAAATATGACAACTTACTGATGCCGGATGCGCTGTAAAAGCCTCCTCATAAGATTGTCGTTCCTCTCCTTGGTTGTGTGAATTCAGATACAGGCATTCGTGAAGAGATCCATCACTAATTGGCAAATGGGGAGTGTGTAACCAGGTAATCATCATCAGCATACAACTGCTCCCTAACAAGTCCTTCACTCACAAGTGTTTTGGCTTGGAATCTACTGAGGTTGAATAAACACGTATATCGCAATCGTGAAACCCATACCAGAGCATATCAGTCAGATAGAACGAAACCAGTGTTGCTGCAGCTATATCACCCTGTTCAACTCAATTAGCAATGGGGAATTCTTCCAAAAGCCGACAATTGAAGTTGACATGACCTTTCATACTATGATGAAATTGCTTGAACTTTTGTGTAAAAGCAGGTGTGCAGCCAAATTTTTCCAGCACTTTCTGGATAGCCTTACGGTTGACTGTGTCAAAAGCCTTGGTTAAGTTCACCTCCTGCCAGAGAGGCATACCCTGTACAATACATTTTTCCAAAAAGCTGTCCAGAAGAAAATATCATATCTATAGTTCCTCGTCTACATCTAAAACCAGAATGGGATTCCGGAAGGATATCAGGACAGATATACTTCTCCGAATAGTTTAGGAAGAGCCATGCAACTACTTTTTGTACCGCAGTCAGCAGCGATATAACTTGATAATAATTTCCACAATCACCCTTTCCATTGTACAACATAACCAGGATGGCACTAATCTTGGGCAACCGGGTCACCCTGCTCTGCTCACACTATCAACGAGTGAACCGTACAATGTACATTGACACCATAACATTTCAATAACTCATCAGGAATGCCATCCAACCCAGGGGTTTTGTTCGAATTTATCTGTTTAATGCAGTCAACTGTTTCCACGAGAGTCAGTTTATCATCAAGTTCCAGACAAAAGGAACATTGAGGGAAATTTTCGATTGCAGCAACATCGACATTGGTTTTGTTGTGACAAAGATAACGCAAGTGTTTATGCCATCCATGGTTTTCAGCAAGTTTCTCCCATCCTTCACCAGGAGTGGTGTAGTTGAAGAGGATTTCGGAGCTGACGAAAAGCCTGACGATGCAAAGCGTAAAATATCTTGGAATCTCTTGAATCGTAGGCAATATGTATCTCCCTTGAGAGCTCAGACAACCATTTGCATTTTATTTGGCGCACACGATATTGAACCTCACAACGAACAGAAGAGAAGGTGGTTGCAAAAGCTGCCCTGTCCAGAGGTGAAGAGTTGAGAAGTTTTAAATATTTCCACTTTCGATCAATTTGAAGCTTAATTTGATTGGGATTATCAGCAAACAAATCCAAGTGTTTTAACACCTTTTTGGTATAATGTATTTCTTACTGTCTCCCAATCACAATCTGAGAAATCCATCTGGTTAAAAGCAGATTTCAAAGAACTTCGTACGACTGGGCCCTTCAAATTGGAGACTTCACTATGCTTAGACACTTTGACAATTTGACTCTATTTAAACAGCTTTTCTTACGAACTGTAATCTTCAGTTTAGCTCTGACCTTTAAATGATCAGTACCAAACTCGGCACCCCGGAAAATCTTCCAAGATCACTACGTCTACATAATATGTAATCACGGAAATGCCCATGTTTAGACTGAGAATGGAACAAGGTCTCCTTGTTTTCTAGTGAAGAAATATGTTGGTGATAACGCGATTTAGTTCACTGCAAAGATGGAGGAGCAGCATACCACTTGAATTGACTTTACCAATGCCATATGGACCAAACGGAGACTAAGTCTCATTGTCTGCTCAACCTGTGCATTGAAGTCATTAATAACCACCAAACTCTCATCACCTGTCAAACCGGTGATAACAGAACTAAGCATATGTTAAAAGGAAGTAATATCGTCTTCAGACGAAGTAAGAATCGGCACATAAACAGAAAGTACATTCATGTAATGACCAACAGCAAGGGAAACTTTCAGTCTCATTGCACGATCATTTATGCCAACTGGCTGCTCGATTTTGTCAATTAAGGAGTTCTTAACCGCAAAGCCTACACCAGCCTCATGCCTCTTCTTTCCAAATCTACCAGACCAATAGATCGTGTAGCCTGACTCACACTCAACCAGTTGATCCTCACCTGCGAATCGTGTCTCAGAGGGCGCAGCACCGTCTTCAGTTCTAGTCTTTTACCACTGTCAATAAGTGTTTTCACATACATACACACATAAAGATGTCCTTCATTCATAACAGACTATGGACACACACTGTAAGGGTGCGTGTGCCTGAAATGTTGTAGCAATATCCAACCACACCTTTCCTGAGTTGACATTGTTGAATGCCAGCGGCAAGTGGAAATCCAGGACGACTGGAAACAATGCCGAGGTAAGCGGAAAGCACATACAGCCCCTAGAATTCTCAAATGGTCACCCATCTGGTACTAGTCAGACTCAACGTTGCTTAACGTCGGTGATCTGATGAGCACCAGTGTGTCAACCTGATTATGCCGTACACACATACATACATAAATACATACATGCATACATACATACATACATACATACATACATACATAAGTACAGGCATTGTTTTGTGTAAGTAACATCACGTATTCTTTGATATATATCACCATAATAATTGGCCAGGTTAATGAGATAATAAAAACCCACTTACACAATTTAATGCTTACACAATTATCAGTGCAAGAAATGGAAATTACTTCTGATCGCGTGATTCAAACTTAGTCAAGGAACTCTTTCATACCACGTGCGCAACACGTTCTCTCCCGGACATTAAAAACATATCAGTCTTACTAATAAATTATTTTTGTTTTAGTAACTTCATGGAATGAAAAGTTTTTTAAAAATGATAATGAAGACTGTAACAAATATGTGTTGGATTTTACAATATATATATGTAACAGAGCACGGACGCATGTATGTAAAAGGATATGAAATACGAAATGACGTGAGAATTAAGAAGAACACTATAACAAAGAACGCGTGAAATAGATAGCCAGCACGACCAGGAGAACCTTCGTGATTACGCGTGAATGACGTTCGAGAGGACAGAGGTTATTGAGAAGGAGTGCAATCAGATGAGAGAAGACGATCGCTTCAGAGACGGTGGTGACGTCAGATCCATAACGAGAAGTAACCCATCGCTGATAATTAGGAGATTAAGGTCGTCACACACACACACACACACACACACACACACACACACACACACACACACACACAAACAAAAACAACAAAAAAAGTTAATCTCTGTTTTGGTCTTCTTTTGCGATGTGTTGGGTCGACATGCGCAGACGCGGACAATATCACACCCACATACTCCCACTCCCACACATACAAACATATATATATGTGTGTGTGTATGTGTTGTATATTATTTGAGCACATATTAATATAAGATATACATAAAATAATACGTGCCGTTTTCTTACACAAAACATTGTGTGCATGTATGTATGAATGTGTGAACGCTCCAGTGAATGTCCTCTTAGATGGGAGTGATTAGGTATTCTTATATATATATATATATATATATATATATATATATATATATATATATATATATACACATATATATATGTGTGTGTGTGTGTGTGTGTGTGTGTGCGTGTGTGTTAATAACCGGTTGATGAATCGGTAACATTTTATAATTTAAGACTGCCTTCTAGTTTGAAGGATTTTTATGAAACCGGCGGAACTAATGCCAGATAAAACTAATAAATGATGCCCGTTAAAATTATATAAAAGTCCACGGCGAAAATAACGAAATCTAATCAGCGTTGGTGTACCTGAGAAATTAGGTTTTGAATGCACCTGGTATAATTAAATATGAGTTCACGCGGGCGGAAGTGTCATTCAGGATTGTTTTTAGTCTTTCGAAGCGGCGGTCTGCAGACCACTACATTTCGCGAAAATTCTGTTACATGTCACTAGACTTGCAATCTGTTTGCTAATTCCCAGCGGTCAAGTTGCGCACGGCAACATTTCTAATCCGGTTTAACGTCGTTCGATCAAAAGGTCGACCTGTCTTGCGTACACGCGATGGTGCGCGCTCTTATCGAGGGCCGTCGGTTTAGCGCTTTGATAAAGTTAACGTTTGACAGGAACATTTCTGAGATGAGTTCTCGCACTGAAATAATTCACGTAAACATGTGTCGTAATTTCTAAGGTCAGGAATCTTGTGGTCTAGAGAACTGTAGACAAAGGAAAGAGTTCCGGAGTAAAATATATGTACTAAATAACGGAAGTTTACTTATGGTATGAAAGTTAAATAGTTCTATAGATATATGTTAAAAAATTATACCGAGATTCACACACTTTATATACACACCACCTCTCTCTCTCTCTCTCTCTCTCTCTCTATATATATATATATATATATATATATATATATATATATATATATATATATATATATAATTATTGCTAAAATAAGTTTTTAAGTACGTATATACACGAGTGTTACATCCTTCCGGGAGTAATCAGTGTAGGGTGACAATATTACCGCCGATCGGCGGATTCGGACCCGGAAACAAAGCAATCTCTGATTATATTACTATATTAACAAGGAATATAATCAACATAAACCGCGAGAAATATCGTTGAAATTTAAATATTTATATTTAAATATCGAGACATCCGAGCAGAGTGACTTAATGATTACAACATCATCATCGGCGCGTGCGAACTTAAGTTAACGACTTTCATTTCATCAGAAAGAGCTTAAAGAGGTTGTCATAATTATTGCTATGATAATTTTTAAATACCTATAGACATGCGTGTTTTATTCTTTCGGGAATCACCACTGCAGTGTGTCATGATTACTGCCAGTTGGAAGATTCGAACTCGGCTACGAAGCAATCTGTGGCTCTAAACTCACACGGCCAATTTAACTGCGAGAAATATCGTTGACATTTAAACATTTACTATTAAATGTGGAGACGTCAAAGCAGAGTGATCCAATGAATATAACATCATGAACTGCGCATGCCCGATTAAGTGATCGAATCTAATTTCAAATGTAAAGTGCTCGACAATGAGAACCAAGTCTTTAAAGGGTTGACATGATTATATATATATATATATATATATATATATATATATATATATATATATATATATATATGTACGTATTTTTTTGTCGTTGCAAATTTTTAAACGATGTTGAGGTTAACGTCTTCACCTTTAAGATTGGATATTTTTGTTTAGAAATTGCCCATTTTTATTTTGAACGTAAACAAACATTATTTTTGTTATTTATTTTTATTTAATTTTAAAACAGTAATCTACGTACATGCATGTTTCTGGGCTCTACCCCTCTTCAGCGTAGCTTGACTGTTATTAGGACTCGAACCCTGGACCTTATGTATTTCAGTCCAGCGTCTTATCCATTACGTTATGATGGCATAGATGATGTACTGTTTAGTTTTTATCGTTTATATATTTACGTAGCTTTATTGTTGTTGATTTCTTAAACGATATTTAGTCCTAATAACAGTCAAGCTACGCTGAAGAGGGGTAGTGCCCCGAAACATGGATCTACGTAGATTACTGTTTAAAACACACACACACCCATACACACACACACACACACACACATATATATATATATATATATATATATATATATATATATATATATATATAAACCACTTTATGTGTGTGCGTGTGTGTATGTGTGTGTGTGAGAGAGAGAGTTTCTTTATCATAGTTTCCGAAACATTTTAGCATAGTTTTTTGCAAATTTGCCACAAAGCTTATTTACATGTCTGTTTATGTTCAGAGAATATTCAGTACAGAACTTCATCTGTTGAGTATCGAAAATCGAAAAAAAATCGATCTTAAAATATCTATTCCCTCATGCATAAAGAAACATTTTTACAGGGGTATATTTTATGTTAAACTGGCAAAAAGAAATAATAAAATTTAAGCACATAGTTAAACAAACAAAAAAAAATTATAACCTGGGTATATAGCTTAGTAATAGCGCAGATCGAATGAGTTCATGTTAAAGCCCGGGTATATTTCACTATTTTATTTTATTTTATTAATGAGTTCAATTTACGTTAAACTGATAGGTGACATTTTAAATCACCGCAAATCATTTCTTTTTTTATTGTATATCTTAATACCAAACATTAATCAGAAGTGACTTTTCTTGATCTTTCATTGTTAAGCCCAAATATCAGCTGCCACGATATTGTAAACAAAGAGACGAAATGGATGAACAACATTATCATTATTATTTTTTATTTATTTATTATTATTTTTTTAATTTTTTTTTTTAATAAATCCTCGGGCAAAATCATGCCTCGTAATATATACCAATCAATAGAGGATTTGTTTTATAATAATATATATGCAATCTGCATAAATTAAGCTATCATGTTTAAGCGTATTGTTTCACCAGGTAATGCTACCAGCTAATATATATATATATATATATATATATATATATATATATATATATATATATATATATATATATATAAAGATGAACGTCTGTGTGTGTGTCTGGTCACGAATAGGCTCCTATATGGTTTAAAAAAAACTGATTACATATAATGATAGAAAATGTATCGACGATTAGAAATGTGTATGTTTGATCTGTTAGAACGGTTGTTCATAAAAGTTGTGTTCGCACCTGGCTCCCAAAGTATGGAAATAAAACAATTAAAAAAAAGTTTACAAGTGTGTTTGATATATATGTGCATAAGAATACTTTGATAAGTATGTTTAAACTTAAATAGAGATGGTATAATAAGGTTGTGGGGTCTGCGTTAGCGCCTGTACTCCATGAAAATATGGCACAAACTTTAATAAAGACTTTTCATATCTATTTGCGTAAGTATACTTTGATAATTATGTTTCAGTTTGAAAAAATATGGTATAATAAAATTATTGGGTATTCGTTCGGGGTCTGACCTCCATAGAATGTAAATATGTCACAAAGTTTAACAAGGTTTTTAAAAGGGGGGAGGTTCCACAATAAAACCTTTACTTTAATCATAATTCACGTTAACTTTTATTTATTTTTTTTAGTTGAATCATATTGTTTCGAATAAATTCACCTAAAAAATTCACGTTCTTATTAAAGTGAAAGCAAAAAAAAAAAAAAATCCGGAGCTTTAGATAATTCTCGACACAAATTTTGCATAACTCTGTTTTTTCCTTCTTCTCCTGCACGTGTCACTCTTCGAAAATAGGTAAATAGATAAATCATAAAAATAAGAATGTTACTTGTTATCGTATCAAAAGAAGGAAAAAATCCTGTTCACGTGATTACGTGTCTTTTTAAAAACATTTACATAACCATTTTATTTATATTTATATATCTGTTTAACCTTTTTCTGTTAGTGTATTAGAAGGAATCCAGTTGGTTACAACCCTTTCTGCGTGTTCTTTACATTACAATAGTTCAACACTGTATCCGACGGCGCAATAGTACACCGTTCAATACTGTCAAACTGAAACGAAGCTGTTCTGCTTGAAAATGGGCAATTTTCTTCTTATTTATATTTATATCGATTCTTTGCTTAAAAAATCTAAAGTAATTATGTTTTCACTTTTTTAATATCCAATTTTGCTGTTTCAGATTATTTTACTAAAGTAAGTAAAGCTTCATTATTTTTCAAAATAGTTTTTGTTTCTTTGTTTTTCAATACTTCGTCAATAATATTTAGTAAGAGTGTTAAGCAGAAAAGCTAACAAACGACTACACGAAAAAATAAATATACAAGAAATAAATGTTACCATAGTCAATAAAAGTTCAGTTCACGTTTTTTTTTTGTTTTGAAATAGTTTTTAATGCTCTTTACTTGAAATAATTACAGCAAACCGAAATTAAAACGAAATTTGAGGCGATAACTACTTAAATGAATTTTTATATGAACTACACATGCCATAATCGAATATTCCTCAAGCAAAAATAACGGAGCAAATTAAAATATTTTTATAAATATTCCTTACGTTGACAGAACTCTCTTAAATTGTTAACACAGAATGCTCAGGTGCCCCTCCTTCAAATTGAAAACGGGGGTCTCCATTTCAAAGTCGCTGCCATTTTGTTTTTGTTCAAACCGATTCGTGAATTAATTATTTATTTTTTTTTTTACAAATACAAACCAATGAACTTTTCTACCATAAAAGTAACTTTTATTGACTATGGTAACATTTATTTCTTGTATATTTATATTATTATCTATGTAACCTTTTCTCTTTGTAAGGAAACATAATATTGTTGGTCACTCTTGGCTTCGAATGGAAACAAAGTTGATATAAAAAAATATATTTTCGCGCAAAATTATCTTTAGTTTCATCATATTTTGCTTAGGGTAACATTTGTGAGTATGAAAACCTATCTCTTTACAACCCCCTCCTTTTCATAACCTATCATACTTTCATCAATCACAGTACATTTTCTGTAGGCTGTTTTTGAACCCAGTCAACAATGTGTACTTCTGCTAGTATATATATATATATATATATATATATATATATATATATATATATATATATATACATATATATATATATATAATGAAAATTACAATTGAATTTACCAAAATGATCCAAGATGGTAAAATTAAAGTAAATTATAAATATTAAAGAATTAATATATTTAAAATTTTCCAAGCCAGATGTAAAAGCTCGATAATCTCGATCTCTCGAAAGTAGAGAGAAAAGCACATCTTATTTTTCTTTTATCATTATTATTTTTTCCTTGTACACACTTTTTTGTGAATTATTCCACGGATATTTGTGTTTGGATTATTATGGACCATCTTCTTCCAATTACGGGATTTCTTTGGATTTTACTTGTCCAAATGGAAACTCTTTTAACTTTCTTGAAGTTTTACATTTGGATTTTACCGTCACTGGATTTTTTATCTTTCACCAGACTATCCATTAATGTATAATCACCTTTTTCTTTACCATATTCCCTCTGCTAAACTTATTTTGTTTTTAAGTAAGATCTTTGACTTATTTGTTGTTTCATCAAATACTTCTGCATGCAAAATCCGATCCTGCATTTTGCTAATTCCTACCCCCTGATGAGAAGGAGAGTATGTCCTCGAAACTCCGCGGATTAAGGACTATCCAATTATCTAGTGTTTCCTTTTCAGATTAAATATGTTTTAACTCATTTCAAAGTGTTTTTTAACATATTTCATTAACTGTTTGCTCATATATATATATATATATATATATATATATATATATATATATATATATATATATAGGCAGCATGTTTTTCTCTATGACATATTTCATTAAATAAAATAGGATTTTTTGTCTAGTAGTTGTATTTTCGATCCTTTCCCACTTCCGAATAACAGTCTTCACTTCCGGCAGGAACTGACTGATCAAAGCACCATATTTATCTTTCAAGATGCATCGACAGAGATAAATTAATCGAACTAATTTTTAACAATTTATATATTATTTTTTTCAGGATGCTATTAATTTAAACCAATGGAAAAATATAGATATATTAATTAACTAACGAGAAACAATCGAAAATAAACTTTTTAAA
This sequence comes from Euprymna scolopes, assembly GCF_053919585.1. Classification (NCBI taxonomy): domain Eukaryota; kingdom Metazoa; phylum Mollusca; class Cephalopoda; order Sepiida; family Sepiolidae; genus Euprymna; species Euprymna scolopes. The sequence goes on from NC_136516.1 coordinate 1,921,122, forward strand.
TTGTTCACAACCAGTTACATGAATTTATATCTGACGATGAATCCAGAAAGATTGGAAAGTACTCGGACATGATTAATATGGTGATTACATTAGCCAGTTCCCGCTAGAAGTGAAGAGTCTTATTCGGAAGTTGTAAAAAAGATCGAAAATAGAATTAATAGGCAAAACGCGTCTATTTTATTTAATAGGACACACACACGCACACACACATGCACCCACACACACCCACACACACACACACACACATATATATATATATATATATATATATATATATATATATATATATGAGGAAACGCGATATTTCTTACCTTATAATGATGATCAACGGATGTTTTACACTCTTATATTTTTCTAGTCATCGAAATCAATGAAATCCCCAATTTTTCAATTAAGTCGATCGATTGCCTGCCCTCGTTGGGAATCCATCGCGATTCACCGAGAGGAAACTTTACATTCCTCCCTCCGCAGTGTCTTATTCTATCAAATGTATTTTACATTGCAATGTAGAAAACTTACTGTTGATTTTATAAAATGACACATTCAAGTATCATGCTATAACTGTGCTCTAAACAGAAACATTCATTTCGAACGCGCCCCTGTCATATAAAAGAACCATATAGTTGATTTTATATTCCTGGACTTAATGGATATGCGGTTATTAATGAATTTAATGTCAGTTTAAAATGAAAAAAAAAAGTCGTGTGTCACAATTTTATTATGTCATTGTACTTTAAGATAAACAATCGTTTCGAAAACGCCTCTGTCATATCAAAGAACCGTTGTTGTTTATATACGTCGGGACTTTCGACTTGCGTGGTAATAACATTTCTCAAATGCACTTGTGATGTTATGGTGTGTAAGATGTCAGCTTTGGTTAAAATTGCCAGTCGTTCGTTCATAATCATCGATTATCGATACTTATAGAAGAAATCCCGATAAAATCCTATGCAGAACAATGCCGAACAAATGAAGTACCTTCATGCGAAAGCTTTAAAGCCGCTCCGGGATTCATAAGAAACAAACCCAGACTCTCCAACACGCAGATAAAGTTCATATTATATTTTATATAATAGTGAGAAAATAAATATAAAACCACATAAAATATGAAAATATATGCAATGTTAACTATACCAAATTACTGAATTCCATCCCCGTACTGTATCGCTAGGCATATGTGGTATTAGCTTTATATAGCTAACTAATGTGATGTACTTTTTTTATTCCTGTCCACGGTAAAATATGTTCATTAATAATAATCAATTCATAATACTTGTGCTTCTATTTCTTATTTAACTGTTTAGTTTTGTATAGGATGCTGCAGATTTTGTGAATATGCTGAATTTATAGTTGCACCTATTTTAGCACCTGCATGGTTCTGTTCATTTGTGTAATGTATTATGTATTAATTACCTGATTTGCATTATATATATATATGTATACATAAGCATAACCACTTATCAAGGCCCAGAGACCACTCAAGGATAAGAGTTAGGAATGTAGGAGTGTTGAGTAGTCAATATATATATATATATATATATATATATATACATATATGTGTGTGTGTGTGTGTGTGTGTGTTTGCGTATATATATACACACATTTATCTAGTGTTTCCTTTTCAGATGAAATATGTTTTTAACTCATTTCAAAGTGTTTTTAACATGTTTTATTAACTGCTTGCTCTTATTATAAGCTCTATCTCCTATTTGGTTTTATCGAGTTTTTACATCTGGCTGAGATAACCTTATAAATATTAATTCTTTAATATTTATAATATACTTAAATTTTACCATCTTGGATCATGTTGGTAAATTAATTGTAGTTTTTATTTTATTTTATTTTATATATATATTTATATATATATATATATATATATATATATATATATATATATATATATATATATATATATATATATATATATAAGGTTGAAAGAACCAAGGGTAAGATAATTGTATGTTACTCCTTATAGGATTTCGAGGTCTACCATCTCTCCTGAGGGGAAAAAAGAAAATAGTTATACTGGATAACAACGTATTTGCTAAAGTCAATGAGACATGGGAAATCACAATTAAATGTCGTTTAAGTACTTAAATGTCATAGAGTAAGGGAAGTTAATGAAAAGGATATAAAAATTCACATCCAAATTGCATGGTAAAATCCGAAGTGAATGTCTTTGACAGAAGTATTATAAAACTTTTAATGACAGGTTTCCATGTCCGTTGATTGTTAGATAATTTTATTTGGAAGTTTATATATATATATATATATATATATATATATATATATATATATATATATATATATATATATATAACTACTTCATTTATTCACATAAATCTATACTTTCGTATATTAAATTGGTGCGAGTAAATGAAGTAGTTATATATACAGTGATGATCATATTTATTGGCACGGTAAAATAAAAGTTAATTTTCGTCTAATAAATTCTAAAAAAGGGATTAAATTAAAGAAAATAACAAAGTATATATATATATGTATATACATGTATAAATATATATGTATATATATATATATATATATATATATATATTCGCCCGTATGTACCTTTAGTTTTTATTCCTTACAATTAATAAAGTTAACAGTATAGACTAAATTTCCAATACTTAAATAGAATTTCCCGTATCGATTAATGACCCAAGTTATATATAATTTTATTTGAAATAAAATGTTACACAAAAAGACCCACTCACACATACATATACGCATATATATATATATATATATATATATATATATATATATATATATATATATATATATATATACCTCTCTCTCTCTCTCTCCTCTGTACAGTATATTTCTGTTTCTCTGTCTCTGTCTGCCTGTCTCTCTGTGTGACTCTCTCACTCTCTCTCAATACACTAACACACACGCACACACACACACACACACATACACACACACACACACATATATATATATATATATATATATGTGTGTGTATATATATATATATATATATATATATATATATATACGCGGTGTCCGTGCGTGTTTCTTTTGTTCTTGTAGTGCCATTCCAATTCACTGGGCCGATGTTTGAACGATAAACTTTATTTTATGATCGTGTCCATTCAATCGTATCTTCCATCCCAGGTATAAAAATGTTTTCTTTTTTTACCTTGCGCTAAACACCCCGGCTTTTTTTTAATCTCTTGCACAGAATATTGCCGACGTGGGAAAACAATTTCGGTTGTTAAGTAACGATTTACAGAGAAGCCACAAAAATTAACAAATAATGAAAAACACGGATTAAAGGAAAGATTAAAACAAAATCACGTGAAAAGCGGCGTTAAAATCGTGAAGCGTTGTCAGGTGATGGAAACTATCATCTCGTTCACACATCGTTCGCAATATAAAGTAGCGATAAAGTTGATTTTATAATCCAGCACAAATTTAACATGCAACTACTTCTTTGATTCAGCTGTCTAGTAAGTTCAGGTACATATACGACTAGGATATAATGAATTGCAATTTTTCTGTGTAAGTAAAACAATCAAACATAAGTTTAAATTCAACAAACACCGCTTATTTCCTTGAAGTGCCTACAACATACACGATACGAAAGGAAGCTCCACTTAATAGTAGCCCGAGTTATCTTAAATTTCTCTTAACGACCAATTAACACCACGGTTAAAAATTATGAATGAAAAATAAAATGAATGCAGTTTAAAATAAGAGAAATTAGCGCGAAAAACATCTTGTTTGATCCTCCTTGCAGTGAACATATAGAAAATTATATCTGTAATTTTTTTTTAAAAAGTCACTAGTAGATAAAGCTGGAAAATACACACCTAGTAAAATAAAAAAGATATAAGCTATGTTTACTTGCGTTATACCGCATTGTGAATTCTAAAATGAAAATTCTAAACAACATTTTGAGTTATTATAAAATGCTGGCTAGATATAAAAATAAATTCCTATTATCACGCCTAAGACCTGATATAAAAAGCATGTTTAATTAAAAAGGAAATATGTTGAAAGTGAAATGTAAGTTTTTTTAGAGAATATTAAATTTAATACAAATATTTTAGCATGATGCAATAAATATATTAGAACGTAATTAAATTAACATACAAACATAATAATATAAAAATAAACAAATGGCTAAGTAAGAGAAATAGAATCAAATTTATTGCGGGCTATTATTCTCATCTTTATTGGTTGGTGTTTCACGACGTTTCGGCCAACTATTTCTCTGGCCTTCGTCAGGTGGTTACTGTGGCGGATAGGAACTGTGAATCTCCTAACTGCACTCTCGGCAATCACTGCCATCCGTAGTTGTTATAGTCTCACCAGGTTTTGGGCAAGTAAGCCTCTGGCCGGCGTTGGGTAGGACTGAAACCGCTATTTCAGACAATGCTCATCTGGAACCGTAGAGATTCAACGTCTTTATCAACTGCGCCACGGGCCCCGAAGGAGATAACCCGTTTTATCTCATGAAACACGGGACTCGTGCAAGTACACGTGCAATCTCGACGTAAATACCCCTGACACACCTACACACTAGAGATCCCTAGATGTAAGAGTGTCTTCTACTCCAGTAGCCTCTTCCCCCAAATCGCTAGACTTTGGAATTCCCTTCCGGGTTCCTGCTTCCCCAACTGTACTGACATGCAGAAGTTCAAGTGTAACGTAAACCGACATCATGCTGCCCAACGCCTCACATAGTACCCCTATAGATTATGTCCCTGATAGTAGCCCCTATATTAAAGTGGCAATGTGCCTTGTTTAAGGTGAAAATGTAATTTAAAAAAATCTATGCATCTTTTCTTGCTAATCTTTTACAAAAAGCACTCAACTAACCACAACCACTATATACGATTTCCCCGATTCTAGATCTGTGCTTAAATCTAAACGCAAGTTCCATGAACAACATCTTTTCTCGGGAACCGTCCGCTTATGTAACACAGTTTCGCTGGCCTGCTTCCCGGATAAATACAACATGATAACCTTTAAATCCCATGTGAAAAAAGTTGTAGATGAGTCGTCTCCATAAAGAATCACATTCTACGTCCTTTACACTATTAATGCTTACTACATACCGTCTTACATTCATAACCCTTATCCTCGAGCAGTCTTAGGGCCTTGATAGCCGATGACTGCAAAGTAACGAAAAAGATATCTACACAAAAACAAAAACTCACTGGCTTTTAACAATGCTAAGATCTGAGAGGATATACCTTCTACTCAGACTTGCGTTCTTTGAACATGTTTGCTATGGTGTTTTTATGTCATAGGCCACTAAACATGTGAAATGTTACTTCTTGGTGTCTTGCAAGATTTCATTAAAAATCACATTTTATAAGCTTTTACTGTGTAAAGATCTTGATCGTAAAATCCTAGTTGCATGGAGCGTTTTTCCCCACAACTGTCAATATAATCGCTGTCATACAATAACGTTGTCTGTGGTTGACTATATAAGTCCACCCTCTGCCTCTTGAATTGAGCATAGTGGTAAGTGATATCACTAACGATCATCTAATGATAATGAAAACTTCGTAAACACAAATAGAGCACTGTTAGTTATTGTGAATGTTTAAAAACATTGAGATGTTAATTGCTAATAGTGTTTCCATGAAAGCTACTTGAATAAAAAAAAAATCTTTTTTTTTAATCACCCACTGTCAACTAGATGGTCATAGGTTCTATTCCAGTTTGAAGCAGTTACCTGTCTTGCCACACTGCATATCTGTGATACAGTGAAGCATGGCGAAATAAATGATCAGTAATTTATCTTAAAGCTAGAGGAGTCTCCATTCTAATAATATATTTTTAGATTAAAGTGCCTCTAACGTCCAAGTTGTAATATGGCTTGTTTAGAATGAAAAGAAAAAGGGTTAAACAGTGTAAGGTGGTCGCAACTTAGTGATCGTTATGATGGAAATTTGGTAGAAACATTTATTATTTATTGAGGCAGCTTAACAGAATTTGATTATATTGGACTTAGAGACACGCATGTTGTACTTAACTGAAAAGCAGACCAACGGAACAGAGTTCCACGGGCGGACATCTTAGAAAAAATCTTTGTTCATCAAATTGTCGTTAAGATTTAGGTACAGATATTGTATTTGGAAATCTGTTGAATGTGGTGCTAAAATGACGAGTGCTTGTTGTGAAGGGTTTGCAATGGGGTTTAGATAAAAACTCAGTCGAGCAGTTATGAAAATAGCGAGAGAATAGAGGCTCTCAATTGGAAAACAGGTGGAGAAAGGGTATCAATTACTGGATTTCGAAGCCGATTTTGAATTCTGTCAAGATAAGATATGATAGGCCGAAGAGCTTTTTCCGAAATATGTCAGTTTCGTTGAAGCAATTTGCGTTTAAATTAAGGCATTGTTAGGAGTGGAGGAAGGAGATTGAGGTGGCTGTAGCTTGATGAGTGCTTTCTGTGAAAAAAGGGGTACGATAAATTGAAGTTCAGACGAACACTTGCTATGAAAATAACGATTGAAAAGAGAAAGGCTCGCAATGTTTCTTTTCTCTTAAAGAGATTGCAGGGAGGAGAAAACTATATCAGCTACTAGGTTTCGAGGCCGGTTCTAATTCTGTCCAGGCAGGAAAGGTGGTAGCTGAAAGAAGGAGGATTTTTATAAAGCAAATTTCTCAAGAAATGAGAAAATCTCTTATGCATATTAAATCACTAGCAAGCCGCCTGGCGGTGTCCGGTCTTAAAATACGCATGGACATATTTTACTTCATGCAGATTTTGTATTTATTATTATATTCCAATTCTACACTGACTACACAAGACCACACATCTTTACAGTTTGAATACTGTCTTGACTTCCGCAACTGATTTAGAGTATTTTAACACTGCTGAAGCAGGAAATAGCATCCGTGTTTCTCCACAAAGCAAGTTTTTGTGCTAACTTGATATTAAAAAAAATCAGATCTTGTACGAATAATTTCGTAGCATGATCAGCTGAACTTTTCCAACACATATAATCTGATATATAAAATGCCATATGTCTGTCTGTCTCCATATTTTTAAACCCTGTCTCTGCCGAAACTAAAAGTCGCAGAGCGGAGCTTGAGGTGTCGGATGATTGGATTTTATGGATCGTTATTTTCTGGGTCTTTAGCCAGTTTCAATAGTTTTTAAGGTGTCAAAAGGGATCAAAATTGAAAAAAAATATTTATACATTATGTACATCTATATATTTATCTTAGTTTAAATTTATTTGTTAATGGAAACGTTACCAGCTTTGAATGTTACAGGTGTGTTTTTGGTTTCGATTCTAACTGATGATAACCAAATACTTTCTTTTTTACTTTTTATATTAGGACTCTATAATAATATATACAGAATCTGGCCAAATCAAATCTGATATTTAAGCATATTTTACGACCGTGCAAAGCCGAGCGTCGTCCCTACATATATATTTTTAAGAGAAAACAATGTTTTGCCAACAACATATATTGATTATCTGATAGAAACCTCGATTGCTGTAAATTGAATAAGCATTGTAAAAAATATGTAACCTAAAATGTCATGTTCATTATTCATAGTTCAATTTTCTCGGCTTTAACTTCCACTACTTCGAAGTTCCGGAATGCTCGGCCGAAGGGAGGTCTCTATTTAATTTGCAACAGTAGTCAGCCATCGTGACGACGTCCCAGCGAGACAAATCCTGATCTCTATCTCTTTTTCAGATTATGATAAAATCTCTGCCACCTGCTCGTAAATCATTGAATACAGGTTCTCAGGAAACTGATACATAGCTGAAAATGTGTTGTGTACATTGAGTCTTATGTTGAATCTCATGTTTCTGAAAGAAGTCAGCATGTTGACAATTTCTGCATAGGTGGTGGCATTATCGTTGTCAGGAAAGTTCACCACTACCAGAACACATGCTATTCCTGTTACCAGTTCGACCTCGTTTATTGATTTTTTTCAAACTCTGAATCTCTGATGAACTGTTGGATGTGATGCCAGTTTTAAACCTCTCGATGATCTTGAAATCTGGAAAAGGCCTGGCACAAGTAAGTGATACAATTGCAACCTTTGTTCAGGTTATTGGTGAACTGTTTGATTATGTCGAGCCAGATGTGGAGTGGCGTGAAAGAGTATCTTGTATCTATCCAACAGAAAGTTGTTGATGACTTTATTGTTGTTTGTGTAAGACATTGATTATTTCGGCACAGACAAGTCATTCCACATGTATACTGACACTAATTCCTGGTATTCCGAGGTTTTAAGACTTCAACTAATCATTTTTCGACTGGCCCTTTTACGATATAACCCGCCAGAAATATAAAACATAAATATTCTTTGTGATGAAAATATTGAGTTTTAATTAAAAAAATATACTAGCTTTGTACTCTCACCAATGTCTAAAATTCTCCACGCATGCGTACATTTAAACACTCCCTAAAAAACAAACATACACATGTACTCATAACCCAAAAGAATTCTGAGCAAAACAAATGGGCTTTGTTAATTTAACGTATCAGATTCGTCATATATTTGCTGAAAAAACCCCACAGATAATAAATTATATTGTATCAAATATATATAGTCATGGCTAAATGTTTTTTTTTTATGAGTTGGATGCCATCAACTAGAATGAAAACCGAAAAATAGGGGTCGCCTGCCTTATCTATAATCATCTGTTCTATATCCATGCTCTTAGAAAACACCTATATAGCTTTAAATACTGATCGAACATAAAACGTTTTACGAAAGCCTCAACGAATATATTTGAATATTTGCTTGTATAAACATATCCGTCTTATGGCAATGCAAATCTATTCAAAAACGTAGAGGAGAAGTATTTTATTGGTTTCAAAATGTAATGGCTTCTGTTTCCGGGTTGAAATGAAAAACTTGGATATAAATGTATATTTCCCTGTTGAATTTAAATGTTGTATTCTGATGTCTTCTATATATATTTATCAAAACTTGTGAATAAAAACCAAACATTTATAAATGCAGCTACCATCATTCATCTTGGACGAAATAAGAATTAAATGCTGATTTAAAACTTAAGCGTAACAGGCCAAAGGAATTACTGTTTTAAATGAAATATTTAGTTTGAACAGTTCTTCCTTCAGCGTGAAAAGAACCGGGAGATTTCCCTCGTAAATAAAGTAAACAGAATCTAGAATATTATTACGATGCCTTATACGCTGATGACTGATGTATGGCTGTCGTCTTGTGCAGTTCTAGTCCATCAAAATTCAATTCTCCAAACGGTGACACACGGTTCCATCGACATTTTTCGATTATCGCTAGAATAACTATCAGTTTATATTTATGAGTAGGCTAACACGAAAATATAAGCACGTATATATGTATATGTATGTATCATTATATATTAAAAATATATGTATTTTATCTGTAAATAAATGTTTGTATATACGCAATAGGAAGTTATAACAACGTATTCATGAGCACGAAGCAACAAAAAGGCTACTATAGTTTTCCCATAGAAAATCGTCAGGCTAAAAAGCAAGCATGTATTGCGCACTATTGAAATACATACTGAATAATGACTGATAATGTATATTTCCTTACAATATTCTCTATGGATACAAAAACACACACACAAACAAACACACACACATAGATAGATAGATCGATAGATAGATAGATAGATCGAAAGATAGTTAGATAGATAGATAGATAGATAGATGTAGTAATTTCAAGGTCATGGAGGGATTTTGAATTAAGAAAACGATGTTGATTTTTTTTTAAATTTAATATGTTTGGAATAGTTTAAGCGGTCCTTCGCTCTTGTTCACACAAAAATATCGAAATAAAAATGAAAGGCGTTGAATATGCACATTTCCTAGATTTTACACGTCTTATATTTTCCGTTCTATACATTTTTATAAATAAAGTCGAAGAACCGTTTGAAATATAAAAAAACAAAATATTAAATACGAAAAAAAACAAAAAAAAAAAAAACATCGTTTTCATTATCTAAAAAAATCTACGATACGTTTTCAACATTATATATATATACATATATATATATATATATATATATATATATATATATTTATATATATATCGTAGCGTCCAAAACTAAGGGACACCATTTTAAAACCTAATATTTGTTAGCAATACATACTGTGAATAACTGAAATTTGGACAACTGGTGGTCGTTATCATCCATAATAACATATTAAAATTTGAATCATTTGCAAACGATAGAGAAAGAATTATAATAATTATTTGATTAATAGTTTTAAAAGTAGAAAGAAACTGAAAACAATGCCCTTTGTGGCATCAGCTAGTATTAATAAAACAAACAAATCATGTAGTTTTTTATTTTTCTTATTACCAATAAGATCATACGAATATAAAAGCAATAAAAAATAACGTTGTTAAACATAAAAATTGTATTCCCGAATGAGTGGAAATAAGATGTGTCAACTGACACCTACCATGGTATATATACCAAAGTTTTACGCTTTTATCAAGTACTTTTTCCGAATAAGAAAACAAATCGAAGCAGTTACACGCTTCAAATCTCCATGTTATTAAGTTTACTATGAGGAGAACACATAATTAGACTGAGTAGATTTGTAGAGACGGTTTCGCATGCAGACGACAGATAAACCTACAGACTTACTTGACACATACACACACACGCATATATATATATATATATATATATATATATATATATAAATATATATATATATATATATACACTAGCGGGAGGTGCGCGGTTGTAAAATACGCTTAAATATTAATTCATGCAAATTTCACATTTATTCTCCGTTTGTATTTAATGTGATATTTTACCTAATACTTATGATGAGGTGAGAACATTTCTTGCAGTTGGAATCGAACCCAAAACATTTTCCTCTCCAGCCGAGGTTCCTACAATTTGAACTATCGAGAGATAGGTAAGAAAAGTTTAAAATTAATTACTTCAAGCTATAGACGAATATATGCATGCAAAAACATAATAGAAATAGGACGTCAAATAAAAATGCATATTTTCTATTAGAAAATACCGATATATTTCTGGTCAAATATATTCAAATATATGTGTGGGGGCGTTCTGCTTATTAGTATATATATATATATATATATATATATATATATATATATATATATATATATATATATATATATATATATATATATATGTAACTACCTATATATACATATATAAATATATATCTATAAATATATATGTATATATAGATTATATATATACATACATATATATGTAACTACCTATATATGCATATATATATATATATATATATATATATATATATATATATATATAACGCTGCATGTCTGTGTGTGTTACCATGATTAGGCTCCTATATGGTTAACTATTTAAAAAAAAAATGATTACATATAATGATAGATGTATCGAGACACAGGAATAGGTATGTTTTATCTGGCGGAGAATGGTTCATTAAATTTGTGGTGTCTGCGTTCGTGCCTGGTCCAGAAAATATGAAAATAAAAAATGAAAAAAAAAAACGTTTACCAGTGTTTTTGATATAGATGTACACAAGAATACTTTGATGAGTATGTTTTAACTTTAATAGGGAGGGTATAATAAAATTGTGGGGTCTGCGTTCGCGGCTGGCCTCCATCGTATTGAAATAGGCACAAACTTTAATAAAGACTTTTCATATCTATCTGCATCAGTTACTTTCATAATTATGTTTCAGTTCAAAGAAATATGGTATAATAAATTTATGGGGTGTACGTTCGCATCTGACTTCAATAAAATGGGAATATGTCACATAGTTTTAGAAGGTGTTTTAATATAGATCCACAGAATATTGTGATAAGTGTTTCAGTGTGAACAGGTATGGTATAATAAATTATGGGGTATATCTATTTTATTTTTACTTTCATCATATTTTGCTTTGGTTTTTATACCCCCCCAATTCGAAGCTATCTCTTTACAACCCTTCCTATTAATAACCTTCAATACTTTCATGAATCAGAGTCCATTTTCTGTAAGCTGTTTTTGAATCCAGTCAACGACGGGTACTTTTGCTAGTATATATATATATATATATATATATATATATATATATATATATATATATATATATACGTTTGTCCTTTACATGAAATGCTACTCAATCGTAATGAGATAAAAAAACAATCGTGATGAATAAAGTTTTTCATAATGACATTATTTAAAAATAAATGTGGAAAAATCCAAGTTCAGTGAATGCATTTTGCGGGGTTTCCGATTATATATAATTTAATATATTACTTTACCAATTGCAAATATTAACGACTAAGATCAGCGAGGAAGTAAATTACAGTGTCTTGCATGGACAACTATACTTTGTTACAATAAATAAATATATGCTGATGGGGGTAATCATATATATATATATATATATATATATATATATATATATATATATACATATATGTATGGGCCAAACTGTTAAACTTGAAAAAATTGTAACAATTCCCGATCATTATATCCGTTTATTCAGCACCGATCACAATGAATTTGTAAAAAAGATACAATGTGATTAGGAAATATGATATAATATATGACATAATATATATATATATATACACACACACACACACATATATATATATATATATATATATATATATATATATATATATATATATATATAGGCCAAACTGTAAAACTTGAAAAAAATGAAACAATTTCCGATCATTATATCCGTTTATTCAGCAAAGAATTTGTAAAAAAAAAGACACAATGTGATTAGGAAATATGATATATATTTGTCTAAAATATAAGTCAACATATGGAACATAAATATCATTTAAAATCTTTATATTCGTACTGTAAATATTTTCAGTTCTGTGAATTTATGTTAACCGTTCATTCTACACAAAATTCTATTTTTGCATATATATATATATATATATATATATATATATATATATATATTTGGATGGAACTCTCAACTAGTTTATATAATTATTCATATTAATAATCTACAAATAATGTATGTATATATATATATATAGAGAGAGAGAGAGAGAGAGAGCTAGTTAGCTAGCTAGCTAGCTAGATAGATAGATAGATAGAGAGAGATAGTAAGACACAGAGAGAGAGAAAGAGAGAGAGAGAGAGAGAGAGAGAGAGAGAGAGAGAGAGAGAGAGATTATTTCTTTAAATGCTTTTCTCCGATCACGAACGCGGTGTTTAATGAGCTTAACGTCGTAATTTTTACGAATGGATAAAGCAGTATATTTAGAAGTGAGGTAAGGTAAGGTGAACAACATCTCCATTGATCTCCTTCACAATTCTAATCAATATGTAATATCTGGATTTTTTTTTGATCTGGGATCAAATCCAAGATCTGTATCATTGGCAAATCAGTCATAAGAAGATTAACGCAATATTGTAAGAAATTGTCAGCTCATCTTTCTGCAGAACTTACGTACGTCTATCGATGCATAACATTATGTCCCTCTTACTATCTCTTCCCCTCTCTTTTTATATTTTTCACTCCCCCTCTCTCTCTCTCTCTCTGTCTCTCTCTGTCTCTCTCTCTCTCTCTATATATATATATATACACATGCATACACATACACACGCACACATACACACAAGTTCATTTGGAGTTTGCATGAAGAAGTGTAGACACACACGCATATAATATATATATATATATATATATATATATATATATATATATATATATATATATATATATATATATATATATATACTAGCAAAGATACCCGCGCATCGCACGGGACTTTTCTGCATACATAGGTACGCGATTTGTGGGCACCTTTTCAGTAAGTGGATGTTGTAAGAGGGAAGTAAATTTCAACTCGATGTTTAAATCTTATTGAATACTGAAAACATACCACAATCAGATCAGATCAGTTTTTCATCATATTCGTTTGTAGAACTTTTCATTGAAGAGCCTCGTGGTAAACTACATTTCTGTTTCTTTGATTTGGAGCCAGAATGTAGAGTTTCTTTACTTCCTGTCCTTATGGAGACGTAGAACATGCCGTGACTGAAGCAGTCTGATTTCAGGTCTACGCCAATGGTTTTAAACGTCTGACCTTGACTTTTATTTATGTTCATTGCAAAACACACCTTCACAGCAAACATTTCTAAATAGTACAATTACAACAACGCCCCAACAAGGGTCAATGTGTGGGTGCTCATGTTAGGTTAAATAATCATGGAAAATTATCCCCCCACTTTATTGAAACTAACATTTCTTCTAAAAGTCTCATGGTCAAGGAGTTCATACCATGAAAACGGTTAATTTGCGAAGGGTTTGTATTATCAGATTTGGTGTCAGAAGAAAAAAATCGGTTTGTGTCAAAAAACGAAAACAGATGTCTTTTTTATCATAAAATAATTATTTGTCCAATCATGAATATGTGGAAGGAGGCCTGGGGCCAATTTTTTGCCTGTTTGGCTCTTTTTGGTGTTTTTTAGTAAATGCACCGGCGGCCATCTTGCTTGCCAAACTGGAATGATAACGTTGGATACTGAAGGTCTTTAAATATGAATAACTACTGGCTTGCGCAAGAAATAAATGCAATATTCGTTCTCAGCGTCCACCAAAACCCAAAAAAGTCGACAATTCAAAGGTGAATGTCGAGGGTCGGTAAACTAAAAAAATACCGAATTATGGTAATAATTATACCATAGCGATGTATGTGATATCATATATAGTAAAAAAAAATATTTTATACTAAATCTATATAATTATAAAACTCAAATAGACTTGTAACGGGTATTGTAACCCAACATCTGGTTTACGACTTCCGGTTGCGTATGCGTACATAAACTTAAACCCATAACAGCGTAAACAAATAAACATAAATCGCTAAATATTTAGAAATTATTATTTAACATGGGAAGAGTGGGGATATTTTGCAACTATTCTGTATTACAACTATACTGTCACACCTTTCTTACAAAATAAATCAACTTTAAGCCGTTGACAACGTATTGATTTACTGTGTACGTTTTCAGCGTTCCAATTGTTTGTTGTTCGCATTTAAATTATCCAAATAAAAAATTGTTAATACTTTCTGCATATTTTACGTCGTTCATTTCCACATTACGTTTAAGTTATTTTAACGCAATTTTCTTACAAATGAATATACTTTAACCCGTTGACAACCATGAGAGCATTTTTCAACGTATTACTGTGTACGTTTTCAGCGTCCTAATTGTTTTTTTTCGCGTTTAAATTTATAGATGTATCAAAATTTGAATTTAACTTTAAGTATTATGCTATCTGTTCAGTGCACATAAGTATAGAAAACGAACTATAAGTATGTATAAGTATGCTATATATGTTAAGTATAAGTATGTATGGAAAACAACCACTTATAGTTCAATGGCTGTAATTTTTTTTATCCAAAATAAATAATTATAAACAGAACGATGAATTATATCGGCGTAAATCTACTAAATACCGTGAAAAAAACCCCGGATAACTCAACAATAACAAATAAAAAAGTCTGTACTCATGCAGAGAATGATCTAGACGTAAATCAGCGCACGCCCGGCTTTCTCCGGAACATGACGTCAACAGCCGGAGTAAGCCGAGCGTCGCCGAGAAAATTAAGCCGTTTGACGTAATATAAAGCTGAACCAATGACAATGTAGCGCGATGGTTTGCAACGCGATGCGCATTCGCGCGAGTTGAAAATTCAAAGCAGCAGACGAACATTTGGAAGAGAAAGAAAAGACAATAATTTAGTAAAAGAAAAAAAAAGCACACCATTTCGTACTTTAATGGCAGAAAAAAACATGAATTTTACAGACTTAAGTGAGCAGCTGGAAATACCAACTGGAGTCATCTTCTTTTGTCAAGAAAAATTACTGGCACGGACGAAAACTTGTGCATCATGTGGACAAGGAAAGGTAAGCGATGGCTATGCTACCACATGCCGAACCTTTACATCATCTGGACTGGTACCTTTTTTTTGGGCCAAGTCTAAGCTTACAATTGCCATTGTGGGAATCTGAGCGAGCAACACAGAAAGACCTCCAGCGCGAATGCTGAATACGATTTACGGACACACGCTATTAATAAAACAACGGTCTAGGGGAACAAGCAAAATATCTGTTTTAAAATGAAAAAAAAAGAAAGAAAAATCTATCCCACCCAGTTTTGTTTCAACTTTTCCAGCTTTCAGGTTTTTCCTTGAAAAAAAAAATGAATAAATAAATAAAAATAACACCCCAAAAAACAAAGATAATTTTTTTCCATTTTTCTTGAAAAAAAAAGTGTTTATTTGACTTACCTTTGAACCTTTTCTCGAACAAATAAACCGGTCAATGTTTCTTACCAACTCCTCAAAAAAACCTTTAAATAGTTTTTCGGTGGTGCTTAAAACGAATATCACATTTAAATTTTGAGCTGATAAGCAGTTTTTATGGTATGAAGAAATTTTTTTCAAAAAGTTGGGGATCACTTTGCTATATAAATTTAACGTAAAATGAGCACCCACCTTATGGGCACCTAGTAATTTCTGCATATCAAAACAAATTTAACTGATATTCGTTTTCAGCATCTCCGAAAACCGGCGCTATTTTTTTAAATAAGATTCGTTCATTTTTTCATGCTATAATTTAGGACGCTTATTATGCTGTCAGTAACTTTACAAAAACATGTTGTTTTTTTTTTCATTATACAACTTGTATAGTTGTAAACAGGCGCTGCAGCAGTTAAATATTTCACAAAAATTATGTTTACATTAGGGGGCTGTGGAGCACCCTAATGTAAACAGAATTTTTGTGAAATATTAAACGATTCTGCTTTAATGGTTAGTGTCGGGGCATTACTTACGGAAAAACGGTTAATTAAACTATAGAAGCACCTGTTAAAAACTATAAAAGTTCTATAATTGCATACCCCTAAAAAAACGCTCGTGTAAGCTTACTGACGACATTACTAGCGTCCTTGCTTATAAAAAAAATGAACGAATCTCTCAGTTAAAACAAAAAAACGGCGCCGGTTTGGGGGTGCTATAAACGAAAATCACAGTTAAATTTGTTTTATGATATGGAGAAATTATTAGGTAGATAGCAAGTGGGTGCTCATTTTACGTTAAATTTATATAGAACAGTGATCCTCCACGTTTTAAAAAAGTAATTCCTTCATATAATGCCCCAAATTTAAATGTGATATTCGTTTTCAGCATATATATATAAGAACAAAGCAAAAAATATTATTATAAATGTTTCTTTACAGTTAATAAAAATTAAATTTGAAGGTAGGTTTTCTTTTCTTGTTATGCGTTCATCGGCGACGGTCGGCTTAATTTCCTCAGCGACGCTCGGTTTACTCCGGCTGTTGGCGTCATGTCTCGGAGAAACCCGGGTGGACTCTGAGTTCACTCTCTGCTTGAGCACCAAAAGGTTACTTATGATTTTTAAGAAAACGTTTTTATTAGAATATATTTATTTTTTTCATATCGGTTTCTATTTAACTCATAGTTGGGACCCTAACAGGTACTACAACTCCGGGTCAGAGTGGACCTGGGTGCAATGGCAATTAAAAGGTTGCTCCACACTCCCCACAGCCCGCAAGCTGGGGCCTCACCATCAGATATCGTTTAAGGTCATATCAAAAAGAAAAGATAGAAATAAAAATAGAAAGAAAGAAAAAGTTGGAACTTTGTTTAATGGTGGTAGGTTTCATAAAAAGTGTTTTGTGGGAAGATTTTTTATTTTCAAGAAAGCCGTTTGGGTAATTTTTGTGCAATACATGAAAATATTGATCTGCTATTAATAAGAAGCCCTAATGGATTCATGTTCCTGAGGATTTGTGAAAGAAACATTGGCAGACGTTTTCACAAATAAAAATGTAATATCCCTGTATTCAGGCCTGGTAAACATCTGTTATAGTAGGAAAGGAGGTTTTTGGTTTGGAAACGATATTGGCAACAAGACGCCTCTGACCCAGTTTCCAGAAAAGTGACATTTCCTAATTTGATTGTCAGAACACACACCCACAGCAATAATTGATTATTGAATGCCCTGCCAAAAAGACCAACTTCCACAGTTAAGCTTTTTAATACCAAATTAAAGAAGTATTGTGTTAAATGCAATTTGTACTTTACACAACAGCCATTCAATGTGTATATAATGTTGTCAGCACAAAATGGCATGTGCACATTAGTGAATTGTGAGAAGGAATGCAAACCTATTCACTGTTTAGTTACTCACTATTTTAAATGCATTAACACAGATGTTTTGATGTAAGAGGTAGTCAATATTCTTTGTAGCATTGAAGTAAAATGAAATACAATCATGAAAACATCTATATATTTATACGATAGCGTGTGTCGTATTCATTTATTTTCTGTGTCACGCTTACATCCGATGTACGTCATTTCTTTTAATAAATATTTTTCCAAGAATTCTACATTTGTTTAAGTTTCGGATTCGATTTAAGCTGATAGCGCTTAAGTCAATTATATTGAATAAAAAAAATTACCAAGAATTATTCATAAGTTTTGGTTTCGATTTCGATTTTAGTTGAAGGAACTAAAGTCATATATATATATATATATATATATATATATATATATATATGTATATATATATATATATATATATATATCGCAACTTTAGATTTTGGTTTCGAGTCAAGTTGATGCCACCAAGTATTACCTCTCTCTTTCTCTTTGTCTCTCTCTCCCTCTCTCTCTCTCTATATATATATATATATACATATATATATATATATATATATATATATATATATATATATATATATATATATATATATATATACTTTTTGGAAATCGCAACCTAATAATATATGAAAATAAACCGATGAAAGATTAACTCCCTACGAATATATACGAAATATGCAAGAATTAAATTATTATATTTAAGCGTACTTTACGACCGTGCTATGCCCGGCGCCTTTGAAAGCTTAGATAAATACCTTCGCAGTTTCTACAAAATAGCTACAATAACACAAATATATTACATAGGCCACGCTATTATTTTTATATTGTTACAGTAGCACAAATAAATTACATAGGTCACGGCCGTTTATAAATTAGAGTTATATTATACTGATATATTTTGCCAGTTTCCAAGCAATGCAAATCTAATATGTATTTTAAGGATATTCAAATACATAATCGAAACAAATTAAAGTAACGAAAATACATCCAGCGATTGTTTTCAAATAAAGACAAAACACAACTTCTTTGTGATAAGAGGATTGTACGAAAAGAAGATTATGCTAGCAAAGAGAGATGAAAAACTTTGATAAAAGAAAGAAGCAAACTGTAAGCTTAATAGCCCGTTGGGCACTCATAATGCTTTCTCAAGGATGGGAATTAAAGAATATAACTGATAATATTATCTAAAGAATTATGAGTAAACTTCAATTGTGAAGGAGCGGAGCTATGACCTCTTGATTTTCATTATATTCGTTAATGCATAGATGAGCTTCAGTACTTTTGCAATGCTCGCCAACCGACTCCACGCCATTAAGCGACTGACACTGACAGAATTTTAATGGCTAAACTCCAAAAGAGTCTACACTCAGATTCGGTTGGCCAATGAATCAACGAGATGGGCTTAGCTCTGTTCTCCTGCCGCCCTCACGCCGTTAATACACTGACCCTGAAACTTATTAAAACTGCGAGACCGGAAAATCGTTACAATTTTTACAGATTACCGTTCGAACACGAAGAAAGTGTGTCAAATTATAGAATTGTGAAGAATCAGAGTGTATAATTTTTGAAGGAATAATTCTTACGTTATCCAAAAAAGAATAGGCGTCGAATTGTTATTTCGTCTTGTGGCTAGAAATGGCATTTGTCACCAAGTTATACAGACTGGTGACCAGTGCCGGACGATTTGCTTATTCGATCTTTCATTAGTTGGGGGAAATGGTGATTCTTCCGACTGCGTCTTTCAACACCCAGGACATACGCCAAAGTAGACACATTAATGGGTTAATCGAGACCCAGACTGGCCGGATTTAGTGACGTCACTCCCGTTCCGTTATGGTAAGGAAACAGGGATAAAAACGTAGTGGGTCTCGTAGCGCACAACCCGTGGCGATGCCCTCGATAATCTTCCCTATAAAAACTACACTATTTCTCTAACAGTGTGGCATTCGAGCTAATACAAATGTTCTCTCGAGCCCTGTGAGGTCCACCAAGCTTTCATGCTTTAAATGCAAGCAAGCTAGCAAGCTAATCGCTTTTTGTCTGAGGCGCGACAACCGGCGAATGTTGACGTGCTATCTAGGCTTATATTTTCAGGGCCTTATTGCGTATCTTTAAGGGTGCGGACTCAGTTATCTAACCTAAATATTTTGTATTTCTTAACCTCGCAATTAAAGATAAGCAAATATCGCGTGGCCACAGAGTGAGTGGCCGAGTGCGAGGGAAACTATACTTGCTACACGGTAGATCTGTATACTACGTTTGAAGACCAATGTAAAAATATACTTTATACTTCATTAAAATTCGATAATAACACACTTACACACACTTACACACACACCCACACACACACACACACCCACATATATATATATATATATATATATATATATATATATATATATATTCAGGCAAATATTAAATGACACGGAGACATTTTTCTTTATGATTCTTTTTTTAATTTTTCGGTTTTCCGTACAATATTTTTGTATTAAAATCAACAATATTTGGTGGTGTCATGAATGCTTTCGATTCGTCCATGGATCATTATCAAGTGTTGAAGTAAAAGTGCGAAGAAGCGAAAATGAGAATTAAAAGTGAAAATCTAAATATACAGTAAACGCCGATAAGTTAAAATATATAGAGTCGATTAAAAATATAGGTCGATTTATTTCAATGATGATTCGTGGACGATTCGAAAGCACTCGTGACAACATCTATGGAACTTTTGTTAATGTTTCTGATTTTAATACAAACAGATTATACGGAAAATCGAAAAAAATTAAAAAAAAATCATAACGCAAAATATCTCCGTTGCATTTAATTTGTTTGTTGACTAACAAATTGTTGCATAAATATACCAATATCTAAATATATATACACACACGCACACACACACACACTCACACTCACACACACTCACACACACATCCCGCTGGAAGAGACATTATTTATTCTTAAACATTTCTTGGGAACGTGGCATAAAGTATTCATGGAGCAAGTTAAGATAATTTAAAGAGTGTATACATTTTATTGAGACACCCTGTATATATAAATTGTGTCAATTGCTTTATTGCAGATTAATTAAATACCGATATTTCCCTAAATATACGTCACAAATGTTACCATCAAAAGGTTTTGCTTTACGTTTAGTTATTTCCCAAAGTATTATTCAAATCCATACTGTATTCACGAAGTTAATGCATTTTATTTATTATTTCAAAAGATTTCCTTTCCATTGCTTTATAGCAGATCTCTTAAAATGCCAAACATCAGGCGAATAAAAGTTATCGAAAAGCAAATGATAGTTGCTGGACGCAGAAGGATTACCCACCAATAATTCTACCACGGAGTTGGAAAGAGATCCAGAAAACTTGAGTGCATTCTTGAACAACCCGAAAACCTAACCCAGAAAATAAGGGCATCAGGAGAACTCTTTTTAGATCGTGATATTAGAAAAAATCGTAGGGAAGTCAACCGAAACACAAACAGCCCTATGGCTTTTGTTTTTGCAAAAAGCTGGAATCGCTGCAAGATGCAGGCATGCCAGATACAATGTGTTAAATAAGATTGCACGGAACATGAAACCTCTTCCTATGGCTCCATTCAGCAAACCACATCGGGAAAAACGAATGGTTTGGGCACAGAATTACATGAAAATGGATTTCCAACAGGTCCTATTTAGGGATGATGCCCATGCTATTCTTGACGGCCCAGACAGTTAGAAAAAGTTTTAAACTCGAACGAAACTCCGATCCGTTAGAGAGTTCATCGCCAACAAGGAGGTGAGTGCATCATGTTTTCGACGGGAATCATTGGGGATAAGTTAGTTGGACCATTCTCAGCGGCCGAGGGTGTAAACTTACCAGCAATGCGTAAATGGGCTTTTCGGATATACATTTGTCGACATGGCTAGATAAGCTACCATTCTGCTTGAAGCGACTGCGTCCTTCTTTGGATCTAGGAGATTCGTTGGGGAAACTCTCATAACCAGACCACCCTGTTCTCCAAATCTTTAACCATTGAATATTTCTGGTCAATATTAAAAAGAGGAGTTTATCAAGGAAGAGAGCAATTTGCTTTTAAGAATGCCTTTTGGAGAAATATAGTTGATGTTGCTAGAGCCATAACTCCATTTAAGACCAAAAATTGAAAGGATATGTTTTTGTTTATTATTCTTTGACAGAAAAAATATATAAAATGTAAAGGTCGCAAAATAAGACCTTGCATTTTTGCCCTTAAAAAAACATTTTAAGACACCTGCAATAAAGCGAGGGACAGTGAAAATTCATCGATAAAGATTAAAATGTCATAACTTCGTGAATATCGCATGAATTTGAATACTGTTTTTGGAAATAAGTAATCTTAAAGCAATGGTTTGATGATATAATTTTCATTTTGTGGAGACGTACAGTTAGTGAAATATAGTATTCATGCTGCACCCAGTTATTTTCGATTTTTTATTCCTCAAGCCATTTTTATCTTCAACTATAAACTCCTGATCTTAAATGGAATACGTACATCAAATCTGTTGCCAAGGCCGCTGGAAAAATGGTCGGGTCCTTCTATCGATCCAGTAGATATCTCACTGCTGATGCAATTCTCTATCTATATAAGAGCCAGATACGTCCAAGGATGGAATACTGTTGCCACATATGGGCAGGAGCTGCTAGAAAAGATTTGTCCTGCCTTGATAGGGTTCAAAATAGACTTCGTGGCCTAGTGGGAGATGTCCTTTTCTCTTCGCTGCAACCTCTATCTCACAGAAGAGATGTTGCGAGTTTGTCTCTGCTTTATCGTTATTTTCATGGAAAGTGTTCGGCTGAGCTTCAATCTATGGTCCCTCCCCTCGCCAAACTTTCACAAGAAACACTAGACTAGCTGAAAACATTATCAATAATTTTCCCCACTCTTTATCTGTGCCTAAACCTAAACATAGATTCCATGATCAAAGCTTCTTTCTTAGAACTGCACGCCTGTGGAATTGTCTTCCGTTTTCCTTCTTTCCAGCTGTCTATAATATGGTTGTCTTCAAGTCTAACGTGAACAAGTTTCTGATGAGCCGTTCCACTTAAGTTAACAAATTTACCGACCTTCCATTACTATCGATTACTATATTGTCCTTTTGACTACTCTACACTCTTTAACCCTTATCCTTGAGTGTCCGATCGGCGTTGATAAGTGGTGACGCTTATGTAAAAAAAAACTCTTAGTTTGTAGTGTTTGGTTTGCTTGTTTTATTGTTGATTTATCGTGTTTGTCCCCTCCCCTGCAGAGCATGAATGAGTTTTGCAATAGCAGAAGATAAAATGTTACAGTATTTATGTTTGGGACATTTAAAGTTAGGAAACCAGCTAGAAAGCGGGGGAGATAGAAAGAGAAGGCCAAGGGAAAGAAGTTTGCAAATTTTATTTTGAAAATGGAATCTGGTGTATTTGTCGTTTTTAAGGATGAAGGTGTGTATTTGCAAAGGGATGTACGGATTAACTAAGATGAATCATACAAAATGTGATAGAGATGCTATGCATTTTCCTTATTATGATAAGGTTTATAAAAAACTTTTCTGTACACGTCTAGGTATCTTAATAAACAGATCAACCACTCCATCAAAACATTACGCTTGTCTGACTGGCGTTCCCTCTATAAGCATCTAAATTCACTATTGCACAAATCCGTTTGCTTTCGTCATACTTTGCTTCCATTCCGATCTTTCTCATATAATTTGTAATTGTCGATTGAAATTGGCAGTTTATTTATTTCGCATAAAACAAACCGCGAAAATATTAGCCAATGAACACGAGGGAAAGCTCCAACGTATATTACCGAATGCTAAGCTCGTGTTTATATGAATGGGTTATATGATAAGATGTTAATGTTTTTCATTGGTTGTTTTTTTGTGTTTGTTTGTTTCTTCGTTCATTAGAACATGCTAGCATATTACTTTTTAAATATATTAGAATCGACGTTTTACAAGTAGAAAACCAGGGAAATATTTTATCGAACTATTATCTCGGTTATTAAAAATTACATATCGGCTTTACACTCAATACGCACAAACACTTTGATATGTCAAGAGCAATTGCCCTAGAAATGAAGCCTCCATCGAGAGATTCGCTAATTTTATGAGATACGATCATAAGCACATACGCTAAGATCTAGGAGAACGGGAACCGTATTACATGTAACTAAAGCGAATATCACTAAAGTAAATTTCACAGTGTGTAAGGACTATTTGATACTGGGATATTTATAATCGTACTGTATTTGCATGAGAGGAGAAATATAACATATGAGAAATATCTGGAATCTAGTCGAGATTTTGGGAAAATTAATACGTACATATACATATATATATATATATATATATATATATATATATATATATATAGAGAGAGAGAGAGAGAGAGAACGAGAAAGAGAGGGGTATATATATAATTATATATATAAATATATATATAAATATTTACACACACATATAAACATATATATATATATACATAAAGAGAGAGTGAGGTTGAAATGATTCATAATTGTGAGTCGCAATCAGTTTCATAATGATAAACTCGAGCGTACGATCGTTTCAGAATCGATGTTTTTTTTGTTGTTTTTTTAATAGACAATATACGTTGAACAATAATTTGATAAAAGTTTTTCTATAAACAAAGTCTACTCATCAGCAATATATATATAGATATAGATATATACACACATATGTGTGTATATATCTATATCTATATACATACATATATATATATATATATGCATGGATATATAATACTTACTGGCATGAACTCGAGAATAATTATCACGAGATCTATAATAACACAGCTGGAAAATGCAAATTTAATTTAATTGAGAGATAATCTTCAAGAAATATTACAAAGTAAAATACTGCAATTACTATTAAAATTCAGATTAAGTCACGTCAGGCAATCCTTTCTTTTTAACTACAATATTGAGTAAACACAAGAGCTAAAAACAGGATGTTGGTTAGCTGAAAAAAATTATAAAGTGTTTGGGATAAACAGAGAAAGTGAGCATGTGATTAAAATGAAAAAAAAAATATGTGAGAGTGTGTGGGAGCAAGAGAGAAAAAGAGAGAAAGAGATAGAAGAGGGGGTGAAAGAGGATACATACAAAGTTAAGGATGGTAGCTGTCTACATGATCTTCTCCCGCCAACATTGTGGCTTCCGATATATAATTATATTGTATGTCCCCACCTATCAGCACATAGAAAAAAAAAGCCGAGGGCGTTACTTGGCGAAGGCTCCGTTTCTCAGTAGTCGAAATTTCGAGTAACGAAATCTACCGGAAGTCGTGACCTTGGCGATTGATCATCTGATTGTGAAATGGACAATTCCACGATCAATCATTTACAGGCTAATATCGGAGACGCCGATTTTAAAAGCTGAAATAAAGTAAAGAAACCGTTTAGTTCTATCAATAATAAATTAAATAAGTTCCTTACAAACATCTACTGGCTACGTGCAGACTCATGAATGTATGGAATGTACAGTCACCTATGAGAATATACATCGCAATTAGGCTGCAGATAATTTCAACAACTTACTACGTACCTCTACTAACGTATAGAACACTGTTAAAGCAAATACTACTACTACTACTACATTATATGTAAATACATAAAATTACATATATATTTATATATATATATATATATATATATATATATATATATATATATATATATATATATATATATATATACCAGGTTAAAGGTATTCAGGAAATTAAACCCATGAATTAAAACGAGGTCATTAAGAGTGCTCAATAAAAAAAAGATTCAAATATATTATTTTCATTAATATAGGCTAATCTTAACTACTCGCTACACTGAACATGCTAATGTTTCAGAATAAACCAACTGCTCCGAAACATTAACATGTTCAGTGTAGCGAGTATGTAATATCTGTCGATACAAATAAAATAATATATATATATATATATATATATATATATATATATATATATATATATTATTTCCAGTTAATATTTTCCAGAATTAAAGCAACCAATTGGGGTTTAAAGATGCTCATGAAAGAATGTTTATATCGATAATAAGACAAGTATTTTCATTGTTGCATACCATCAGCATTAATGTGTCGCTACCAACACCTGAGTTAGATTCGATTAGCGAGTTATATGTAACAAAAACCTATTCAGGCGATATTGCTTATACTAAAGTGAAGTCCAAAATGAACTCTATATTGCATATGAAAAAGAGTCGCTTGGGTTGTATCTTGACCTAAAGGGCAACCATATATAATGGCGAAGATTCAAATTGTCACACACGGCACCAGGCACAATCCGACGACCGCAGTTACATGAGTTCGATTTTAGGCGGTTTTGGTCAGGGAATATCCAAGGAAGTTTAACAGTTATTCCGGTAAGTCAAAACAATTCTTACAACACGATAACTATGATTTGATCGTCTACACATTGGCAGGGTTTGTTGGTCGTTTGTTTTTTTTTCATTCCCTTTTTTGGAGCGTTCATGTGTGACGTAATTCATCTTCGCAAAGAATAATGAGTATTTCTCATCACAAAGCATAAAATATATTTAAAAAAGAAAATAAAAGAAATAATAAAATGTATATATTCGCACATCACATTAAATGTGTTCTTGTACTGGTTTACGGTATATTTTGATTGACTATATGCAGTATATATATATATATATATATATATATATATATATATATATATATATATATATATATATATATATACAAACTTTACGGTATATTTTGATTGACTATATGCAGTATATATATATATATATATATATATATATATATATATATATACAAACTTTAAAAAAACATCAGGTATATAACAAAGACTGTAAAAATAAACTGAGCTAAAAAAGTCTAAATACAAGTTTGAAAATGTACAAAGGACATTCTCTCTCTCTCTCTCTCTCTCTCTCTCTCTCTCTCTCTCTCGGTATATACATATATACTAGCAAAAGTACCCTTCGTTGACTGGGTTCAAAAACAGCCGACAGAAAATGGACTCTGATTTAGTAAAGTCTGATAGGTTATGAAAAGGAAGGGTTGTAAAGAGATAGCTTCGAATTTGGGGGTATCAAAACCAAAGCAAAATATTATGAAAGTAAAAATAAAAAAAGATAAACCTCATAATTTATTATACCATACCTGTTCACACCGAAACACTTATCACAATATTGTGTGGATCTATATTAAAAACCTTGTTAAACTTTGCGACATATTACCATTGTATTGAGGTCAGGCGCGAATGAACACCCCATCATTTTATTATACCATATTTCTTCAAACTGAAACATTATTATCAAAATATACTGACGCAGATAGATATGAAAAGTCTTTATTAAAGTTTGTGCCTATTTCCCTTCTATGGAGGCCAGGCGCGAACATAAACCCCACAATGTTATTATACAGCCCCTATTTAAGCTGAAGCATACTTATAAACGTATTCTAATGTACATATATATCCAAAACACTTGTAAACGTTTTCTTTTTAATTTTTAATTTTTTTATTTCCATACTTTGTGGACCAGGCGCGAACGCAGACAGCAGAATTTTAATGAACCACCGTTCTGACAGATCAAACATACCCATTCCTGTGTCTCGATATATCTTCTATCATTATATGTAATCGTTTTTTTTTAATAGTCAACCATATAGGATCCTATTCCTGACCAGAAACACATACATACATACACACACAGACATTCAGCTTTATATATTATATATATATGTATATATATATATATATTTAAATATATATATATATATATATATATTTGTAGGAATATATTTTCTTATAATATATATCAAACCTCATATAAGAAGCTCAATGTAATTACATACCAAAAGAGAGAATAAATGACAATAACTTCCATAATTCGCGATGTTGACCATTGTATAATTTATTCCTTTGATTCAATTGACTTATTCAATTATATAGGACTTGTATATGTTACAAATAGGAATATAGGACTTATACAATCATATAGGAATCATACATATGGAATATAACTTTTTGTCATTTATTCTCTCTATGTTTATATATATATATATATGTATATATATATATATATATATATATATATATATATATATATATATATATATATATATATATATCAGAATGAAAAGGCGGGAACACCTAACATTTAAGATTTTTAAACAATGCTTACAGAAACAATAGAAATGTTGGAGATTCAAAAATATATTTCTCTCATGCAATGAATGTGTTGGTCACCGAGATACCTGTTTACGGTTTTTTAAAGTAAGATGGAAACAATCTTACAAGGATTCAGCAACTACATTAATTTCGATAAGCTTGTTAAAAAAAATGTGTGGTCTTTCCCCACCCACCCACACACACACACACACACACACACACACACACACACACACACACACACACACACACACTTTATACTAGCGAAGAGACGATATCTGGAAATGTTTTAAATATTTTCCGATGATTTCGTTGTTACAGGAAATAATCTATGCGATGCATCGTCGTCCTCAACAACAGAGTTTTATTTTAAATTCCGGGACGTTTACGATACAGCAGTGGTGATAATTCGTCTCCATAAAAAAGCACATGCGTCTGACGGTTATCATACTCACTGTGCCTGATGGCAAAAAAATGAATGTCACCAAGTTAGAGTATTATACATTATACAAGCATGAATCGATATTTATGAAATAGGTTACATTGCAGTTTTATTTCAAAATCCCCGATGCGTCTGCCTAGCCTTTTGCGGCTGAGTTACACGTTATCTTACACTTCTTTGTCATTGGGTTCTCACAGTATATGGGGAAAGAATTATACATGTTGCATGCAAGCATTTGTCATTGAGATGATTTTGTAGAGGTATCTTTTTTTGCAAGTTCTGTGGCGATAGAACGGAGGCGATGTGTATACATATTACAATTTGGAAGTATGTAGTCACACGTCTTTCCGCAGGCGGTTTAAAGCTTATCTCTACATAACAGTTGGTTTTGAGTGACAGGTTGGTTGGTTGGTTATTTTGTTTTACGACATCAACCCTTTTCATGTTAGTAAATATCGAATCCAAAGATTTTGAAGAAAAATGTTTTAATGTAATATATTTGTTGTTTTCAAGTCGGTTTATATTTAATCCATATTTGAGACCCTAACAGGTACTATCACTCCGCATCAGAGTGAACCTCGAAACAATGACAATTACAAGGTGGTTCCACACTTCCCAAAGCCCGCAAGCTGGGGCCTCACCACTGTATATAGTGTAAGGTCATATACAGGACCTGAGGGACAGGAGCTAGACTTTGTGGGTTTTTTGCGACCGAGCCGGCCTTTTAAGGGGCAGTATTGCTAACCCATATCATGGGAGAGGTCTTGAAAAGGTTACCTAAAACTGTTTGTTCCTATTTTCAACTGGTCAGTTATCTGCGGCTGACGGTTTTCTATTACTGCAAGGGAACCACAAGAAAAATCAAATAAGGTTATTTCTTCAAAAAAAAAACAAAACAAAATTAAATATTCTATCTGGAACGTAAGAGCACTTCGCGATACGAAACATTGATTAATTCCCTTGTCTCTTCCCTGCAGCCTCTCTCCCGAAGAAGAGACGTTGCGAGTCTGTCCTTGTTTTATCGTTATTTCCATGGCAAGTGCTCGTCTGAGCTCCAATCTCTCGTCCCCCCTCGCCAATCTTTCATGAGAAACACCCGTCTGGCTAAAACTACTGTCAATAATTTTCCCACTCTTTATCTGTGCCTAAATCTAAACGTAGATTCCATGAGCAAAGGTTCTTTCCCAGAAGTGCACGATTGTGGAACTCTCTTCCGTTCGCATGTTTCCCACCTGACTACAACTTGGATGTCTTCAAATCCAACATAAACAAATTCCTGACAAACCGCCCCCTTAAGTAAGACACTCTATCAAATCTTCAATACTAATGATTACTACAATACTATCTCATTGATTACTGTACACGCAATAACCCTTATCTCTGAGTGGCCTCCGGGCCTTGATAAGTGGTGACCTCCATGAAAAAATAAAAGGTGTTTGATGTCACGGACAATTTTGTATACAAAGTTTACGAAGCATGCGTTATCACTACGCTGCTATGGGTCAAAGACTTGGACAACATCTAGAAGGCATCTAAAGTTATTGGAAAGGTTTCATAAAAGTTATATTCGGGTAATATTTAATAATAACTGGAAGTCTCTGACGCCTGGCACTATAGTTCTTGAACGATCAAATAGTACTAGTATATAAATGAAAATCATTCAAAATCAGATACGCTGAACTGGATACTTACTTAGGATAGAATACAAAAGACTTCCTAAACAGCATTTTTTTTATGGCGAGATAGATGGAGGTAAAAAACAGACGACGCAAACCAAGAAAAAAGGTTTAAGGATTCTTTGAAAAAAAACTTAAAAATACTAGAGATTGATGTATAAACTGGGAATCCCAAGCGAAATATTTGTCACTCTGGAGAAAAATCCATCAGAGAAAGTTGTACGATTTTTTAAGAGCAGCGTGTGATTCTTGCTGCTTTAAAGCGTGTTTTAAGAAAGCAGGACAAAAATATTATGATAGAGAAATTACACCCGGAACTAAAGTGCACTGTATGGGACAGATACTTTTTTGTAAAAAACTGTTGTTTTTTTAATCATTTGCAATTACACGACTGTCTTATGAGGAGCATTTTACAACACATCCGGCAACGCTAAGTTGTCATATTTGTGGTCAAATCTTAAAATCTAAAAGTTACCAAACACGATATTCAAAGATTCACAATATTACAATGCGATCACTTCTACAAGAATAAACATTTTTATATCACATATGTGTACTATAATGTAAGACTTAAGCTGGATGGAAAAGTCACCTACGTGTACACAGACGCACAACAATTTACTGAAAAGAAGGCAAAATTCTGTCAAGAATGAACAGTCATCATATGTATATATACATGTATATATTTATCTATACATCTAGTCAATGTGTTTATATATGTATACATATATATGTGTGTGTAAAGGTGTGTGGGTGTCTGTGTGTGTGTGTATGTGTCTGTGTGTGTGTGCATACCTATCCACCAATCGAAGTCGGAACCGATTTATCATGGCGAAACGCCACTTTATTTTGACACATCTTCAGGTGATACCTTCCTTGCAAAATGTTTTGACAAGTGACTTGTGTAAAAGGAATCTAAGATAAGTACTCCTGTCACCTGGTGATTAGATCAAATTAGATTTGACTCGAAAGAGGATTCCGCGCCGTTTCATTTTAGATTCCACCATCTAGATTTCGATTTGCTAATTAAGAGAAAACGTTTTGCATTGGATTAAGTTGAAATCGACCTACAATATCAAACGTACACCGAAACACACACACACGTACACACACACACGTACACACACACACACACACACACACACATATATATATATATATATATATATATATATATATATACTTTGTTTTATTTTATTAGAAGCTATATTCCGAAAATTAGAGCGTGATATTTATATCTTTATTTACAGAGAGTGTAGATGAGATACGTCATCGATACCGTCGGTGTTAAACCTTATGAGAGGGGCAATTTTTGATACCCATATTAATCTCTTTTTAGCCGATACTCATCTGTTTTATAATTAAATCTCCTTTTTATAAACAACCTCAAAATTCAAATATTTTTTTGAAATTGTCAGTTTAATATTTTGGATGTAAAAGCAATCTATATATCTATAAAAGTGAACGTGTATGTGTTTCTGTGTGTCTCTGTGTGTGTCTGTGTACATTTCCCTACGCAATAACTCTGTCAATGTTCAGTCTACAGACTCGAAATTTGATATACCGTGTACTAACATTTGGGAAAATCTATGTGATCGGTTTTCGGCAAGAAATTGGGCTGTTAAGGGGTCAATGTTCAACGATTTGACCTTTGAGAACTTTACCAAACTATTCCTAAAAATCTGGGTTTTGAAATTTTAGATAAAGGTTCCTTGGACATGGATGTAACTTAATAACTTGATTTGAGCCCAAAAACAATAAATTTTAAGGGGTCATAATAGGGGTCAAAGTAAAAAAAAAAAAAATTGACTGTTTTTTTTGTTTTTTTTTTACTCAGCATGCACCGCCAAACACCCGGGCAACGCCGTGTACCCATGCTAGTCCAAAAGGAAAGTAAGAATAAAAAAGGGAAAGAGAAATTGTATATACATAATCTTTTCTATTATATGTTATTCTTATATATTTTAACCATTTATCGCCTACCCTATGAAAAATATTGTATGTATATACAAGCAAGAGCACCCGACTTTGTCCGAGATTGAATGACGATCAAAGAATGTTACATACTTTCAATATGTTTATTGCCATACAGAACCAGTGAAAAAGTTAATGTGTCAATCAAATCAATTTATTGTCTGCTTTAATCAGGGACAAACGGTGATGCACGGGGAGAATCAACATGTCTCCCTGTAGGTACTTAGTTCACAATACATTGTAGTCTACAATGCGCTGTACAGTATATACTATTTTTATGTATATAATTAATTGAATAAAAATTTAAAAACAAAAGTAAAATATTATAACCTATTTTCTTTTTAGCATAAACATTTATTTAGAAAGATCCCCTGTCACAGGAAAGAAACACTGTTGACTTTACACGCATGGTCTTTCTTCTTGTGCGGTAATCAAACTTCTTGACTGCAATTGTGATATAAGGCCGTGTAAAAGTCACCACTTTGGTCAATATCGGAAGCTCATATATGTAAATTTCCCAGCCATTGTGCTAGTTTACGTCACAGAAAAGAACAAGAAGAAAGGCCAAAGAGAAGTTTAAAACCATATGAACGGGGACAACGAGTCGAAAGCAGGTGCCAACGCGAAGGAGTTGAAAAATTCGCGTGGCAGCGACTGTACAAGAACAGCCGTATCAGTGCGAGAAGAGGAAAGCAGAGTTTTGTAACCATCAGATGGAACGAAGAGACTTGTGAAACTAAAGTGCTGAGGTTGTTAGAAAGTACCATGACTAAATGTATTATATTTCATACGTCGATAACATCACCAACATGACCTACATCAACACCAAAGCATGATGGCCGCCATCCGCCAAGTATTCGCCGAGCTCTTCTCGGCGTTGCAAAGAGCATGCTTCCAGTTCCGGACCTATAATGTAGTACTTACCAACACAACAAACGCCCTCGTGTTTGTGCCTTGTATAGGCATGCGCGACAACAAAACTTGGGGTTTTATAAGCGGAAGTCTCGAGGTTGTCAAGAATCTACAGGCGCATGCGAAGAGAAGGGATTGAGATAGTGGTATAAAGGCAGGTCGAGTGAGAAGGTTGTTGTTGTTGTTGTTGTTGTCATTGGACGTTACTGTGACGCGTGCGTTAGCAGGTGATTAAGAGGCGGTTTATTTTTGTGTGTCAAGTCGCGCACCTCGGTGAAGGTCATATAAATCGTTCACCTCGGTGAAGGTGAAGGTCATATATAACGAGACAGTAATTGAGGCTGCAGGCGGCTACATTGAATAGATGGCACCCCTATTACATAAAAAAATACTATTGAATTGATCCTTTTAATAAAAGCTTTAAAATTAAGGCGTAGTCTTGTATTTTAGGGTGACACTTATTGATCCACCCTGTAAAAATATGATTTGATGTTATTGTGTTTATTATTTCTTTTCCTACGACATGCTTTTGCTTTTGAAATATTTTGTTATCCTATAACATTGTTAAACGTACAATAACTAAATGCATTTAACATGTTTTGTGTAATACACACACACACATATATATATATATATATATATATATATATAACTACTTAATTTACTCACATAAAATTAATATACGAAAGTATAGATTTATGCGTAAACTTTAAGTATTTACTTAAAAAATGGTCAATACGTAGGTAGAGCTAGTTAGTAATTTATAAAATGTATATGGCGATTAAGCTACACTGAATATTCCGCGTTTAATCCACTCTAGGACTCTTCAGGCTTATGCGCGAATTCTGTGGCTGTTTATCGTTTTTATATGGTCCTCTATGCTATCTAAAAAGGATAAACAAGCACAGAATTAAATATATTTTTAACTCTTTTTCAAAGTGTTTTAACATGTTTTATTAACTGTTTGCTCGTATATATATATATATATATATATATATATATAATAGTAGTAATATAATTATTTATGTAAATGCAATCATATCTTGCTACGATATGCAGAAGGTTCCAATCATATTTGATCTCATCTGGTAAGGAGAATTAAAATACAAAAATTTAGAAGGTTCAAGACCATTTTCAAAATTTGAGGAGAGAAAATATGGTAAAAGTTCTTTAACATGCACTTATTAAATCTCTATGGTAAAAGGTATTTAACATGCAGTTGTTAAAACTCTATGATAAAAATAAATCGTTAGTCATTACTGGACCGGATGAAGGTTCGGGGGTTGTAGTACTTAATCATTATGATTATGTTGACAAAATGTCTATCATACTGAATGACACGGAGAAATTTATAAAATTAGGCCCGGTCGCAAATCATTATCGTACAAGCTCTTTAGACACCAAATTGTCAAAGAAATTAGTTAAGTAGGTAAAAAGTAGTGTACTTCCGTCTAACATAGCTCAAAAGATAAGGTCCCCAGGATCGATCCGTCCTTGATTATATTGTTTACAGAAAACACAAAATTCTTTAAGGACTACTTAATCTTTGGTTGGGTCCTCACAGCATAATGTTGCAAAATGGCTTTTAAATATTTTACAATCTTTATTAAAACATTATATTAAATACTGCCTGAAAGATTCATTTTATTTTGCAAACTTTATTCAAAAGTATAAGGTTTTAAATAAATGTATGTGTTCTTATGACATTAGCAACCTGTTTATATGTGTCCCGATTTTAGAGACGATAGATATCTATGACGATTTTTTTTATGTCGTAAGCAGATATCGCCTCATATGATTTCTGTAAACATATTTGTCGATGTTTAATTCAGTTTCAAGGATGTAATCTATCGGTAAAGAGAAGATGTGTTAATGGACTCAGTTCTGGGGCCGATTATGGCGAATATTTTCGTGAGTTTTCATGAAGAGCAATGTATTCTGTATCTATTAAACCCTTACTCTATTTTCGCTATGCGGAGATTTCTCTCGGTTTCGTACAATTCGTAAAGGCACACATGTATTAATTTTATTTGTCTTTCCACTCTCTCCCATGTGGTGGGATATCATCTAATACGTTACATGTAATTTACAGGCAACTTTAGTAAGCGTTGATCGTTGATTGCCTCTTAATCCATTGCTGTCAACATCTGATAGCCGACCACTACGCTCATCATATTCAAGAATCTAGTCGCCGCCACGAAATTCTTTAAACCACTATTCTACTCTGCGTTCAGTAGTGGTCCATGGGTTTAAAATACCACGATCTCTTTCACAAGCCTTTTGGAATAGCTTGAATTTACAAGAAGCCATACTTGCTTAAAACGATTAAATTTATTCGATAAGACGGACCGAACACGCTCTTTAAATATATATAAATACAATTGTTATGACTAAATCTTATTTGAGAATACATCATTTGATATAAAATTAAAAGTTTCGCAAGAACTTTCTCCTCAAACTAATACAAAAATATATGAATCTGCTTTATTTTCTCCGTATTCTTTTTTCATAATCAAATTTGTAAACGTAAAACTTTACCCTTTTTTGAAATAAATTATAATAATTTAAAAGAAACATTACGGAATAGACGAATGTTATTCATTGAGTCGCACTATGTTTCCATAGGTAAATGTTAATTATTTAAACCGTTCCTCGTAAACCGTTGATTTTTTGCTAGTTGCACAATAAATTGAATCACGTTAAGCGAATAAAGACATCGCTCCGGAATCTGGACGAAAAATTGCGATTGTTAAGCTTTTATAGCTACACGTATCTTGAACCATGTTTAGAAGCTCATCTCCTTTAACAATTACAAGACGTCTCTCCAACCTCCTAAATCCATGACAAATAGCAACCCACCTGAAAATTCTACCTTCAAATTTATCGGCTTAATATTTGCATGCAACATGAACTGGAACAAATACATGAACGACATTGCACAGGCTGCTGCAAAAAAGGTGGGTTCCCTCTAGTGAGTTAGAAGAGTACCACTAGTCTCTCCCTTTTAGATAAAGTTAAAAAAAAGAGTTGTCAATCTAATCGGTCTCAATTTATCAACTAAGCTCCAGCCCCTGTCTCATCGCCGAAATGCTGCATCACTGTGCTTGTTTTGCAAATATTTTAATGAAATGTGTTCTGTTGAACTTGTTTCACTTGTACTCCATCGACGTACATGTGCCGGACAAACTCGCTTAGCAACAAAATCTCACCCCGTCACTGTTGTTGTCCCTAAGTGCGAGAAAGCTTTCTATCCTAATAGTTTCTTCCCTCGAACAGCTAAACTTTGGAATTCCCTTCCTGCTGCCTGCTTCCCTGGCTGTACTTATATGCAAAAGTTTAAATGTACCAGAAACAAATATCTTCTTAATCTTTCCTAGACGATATGCTTTGTAAGGGGTGGCCATCAATAAAAAAGTACTATGTTATCGATTATATCTTCAGATAATTGCGACTAGGATTCATAGGTTTTCCTATAGCGTCACTTTCCCTTCTTTGGATCACCATTTCCTTTCTCACGTTCATTTTTACTCATTGTTTTACTTCTTATTACATGCTGTAACATTTTTATGTTTATGTTCTGTATCATATGCTCGTATGCATGTACACGCTAATAAAATTAATTGGTAATTCAACTACCCGAACATATACACGTGCTGTAAGCTTGAATAGATGGAACCTATTTAACAGACGTTCTGAGTGCAACTGACAATTAGACTTACTTGCGCCCTCAACAGTATCGTCTACCGGGTATTACATCGTGGTTTGACCCAGAAAACGACAAACTTCCAGGAATCGATTTCGCCTCCAATTCCTTAGTTGTTGATTGGCGGGTAGCAACTGCTAACGAAAAGGCGATGCAAATGTAATTACGATTCTATGTTTCTCTGAATATCATTGGATTCTTCTTTTAGTCGTTAATATGAGAATCTTTATTGGGCGCGTACGCGGGTGATTTGATTTCCACAGAGAATTCCCCGGTGTGCACCTGGTCTCTTTTCCATGATTGGAATCACCTGAAAAGATACGGCTTCTTACAAGAAGGCATTATGCTCAAAACTCAGTAGTTGCTAAAATGCAAATTTCTATACACTCTTGAATTTGTTTATCTGTATATTAATCTGTCTATTTTACTACCCACTGGCGTAAGGGCACCCGGCTTTGCCCGATCATAAAGTAGGTTTTTATATGATATTTTTGCAGATTTCGAATATATTTTTATAGAGTCATGGTTTCAAAAGGAACAAATAAGATATTTGGGTCCATCAGCTAAAATCGAAAGCGAAAACAAAACTCTAGCATTCAAAACTAGTGACGTTACCACTGCACTTAAGTGATGCATATGTGAACTGATTAAATATAAACTAAGATGACTTTAAAAATGTATAACGATTTTTAAAATTATTTTTTACCCTTTTGTGACTACTTAAAAGATTTTAACCAGCAAAGAACACATGAAATAACGATCCACAAAAAAATGAAATCATTTGAAGCCCCCTTCGTCGCTCAACAACTTTTAGTTTACGAAGTTTTATAGTTTGATAATATGAAGACAGGCAGACAGACATACAGACAGACAGGCAGACATAGTGCGTTTAATAAATTAGATAAATTGAATTCCACTTTTCAAAATGTCATGGTATTAATTTATTTGTGTATTAAAATGTCTCTGTTACTACGTATGTAAAAGAGTGCATTGCATCGTGCATTAAACTCTC
Source organism: Euprymna scolopes (assembly GCF_053919585.1). Lineage (NCBI taxonomy): Eukaryota > Metazoa > Mollusca > Cephalopoda > Sepiida > Sepiolidae > Euprymna > Euprymna scolopes. Next base: position 1,959,184 of record NC_136516.1, read on the forward strand.
AGCAGCAGTCGAAAGATGGATTGAAAGCGACTGTATTAGCAGCAGGAGTGGCGCTTGAACGCGTATGCAAATTAGGAAGCGTGCGCGATCTGGCCTGAAAATATAACAGCATAAAAAAGACATCACGTGGTCGGGGCAGAAAAAGATCGGCGCTGAAAGAGACGGACGCGTAAAGTGAATGTGAGAATATGCTAGCGTTGGCCCGGGTGTGTCAAAGAAGAAAGATAAACGAGTCGTTATGAGACTTTTTTAAGTGGTGTCGCGACAGGAGAGTATATATCTGTTTGCTGCCCACCACAGCAGAGTGTGACACAAGGTCGGAAGGTGAGAAAAGGCAAGCGTTTACAAAAATTGCTTGAATACCCCCGTCGGTATTCCCCGGTCGATGCGCCTCAGGCAAAAAGCAATAAACTTGCCCGATCCGAAAGCCGGGTTGCAAGACCTGGGATGGTGGGCCTCCTGGGTGATACCAAGGTGGTGTACCTGAGTCCGACAGGTACTGCGCCGGTTCCCGTCCCGTCCCCTGTTGATCGATTTCTTTCAAGTGTTTGTTTATTCCTACTACGTTACACACACACCTTTTTAAGATTTGTTTTATAGGTGAACGCAACACTATTATACAGGGGGTTTCTGTTTGCTCTATTATTTGCACTGTATAAAACCATTAAGATTACTTCCACTTAAACATAAGGTGTTACTATTTAAGATCTTGTTTCCAGAGAAAATATGCACGGGCATTACATTAGAATTTCTGCGTTACAGTAAAGTAAGCGAAACAGTAAACGGAAAGGGAACTCAAAAGTCTGGCAGTTTGGGAGAAGAAACATTTAGAGCAAAAGTCTTTCCGGCATTAAGGGATCTCTACACTAAAGAGGTAAGATTTAATTGCAAATATGCCGTGGCTTAGAATGACCTATATCTCATCATTTGTGATTTCTTTCATCTCTAGCTATGAGACCGTTGGAATATCGTATTGAAAAAAAAGTGGTCACGCTAAACGTCAACAAGAGGTAAAATTTACACATTCGGTTTGTAGTCAAAATGTCGCCTTCATTTAGCTCTCTGATTTTGAAATTCATTTGGAAAAAAATTCTTCGGTGCTACAACTACATACACTTCATGCTTACAAAAGTAAAGACGGACATTTGAAAGAGGGAAAAAAACGCATCGTTCCGTCAAGCACACACCGAAAATTTAATTATACAACAAGTAAGTAATCATATTTTCTTAATTATATAAATTCAGATATTTGTATGTTTTTTTCTTGCGCAACTTTCAAAAAATCATCGATACCCAATTTTAAATATAATATTCTAAATTTTAGAATGTTGTTCCGAGGTGGATTCTTTGTTTTAATAGAACCAAAAGAGACCAATATCTGTTCAATATCAAAGTTTATTTTTCCATAAACTACAAAAGGAATTGACCGTTTAAAATATTAAAAAAACTATTAAAGCATGCCGATTTTCTAAGAAATCTAGTTCATTTCCGCTAAATGGTATTTTTGCTTGAATATCGGAGATTTTGTGCCACGGAGATCTCGTACCAGGAAATTTCAGTCCACAATAGTGAATACCCGGAGATTTCGTACGACTTTTTTCAACAACCACGATAGATATTTTACTTTTTCTATTTAATTTTACGACATAATTTGGGTATCGGAAGAATAGTTTGTCGATTAAAAATAAAGAAGAAAAATACTGCAATTGAATGATTTTTTTGCCAACACATTTTTTCAGCACCTACGGTTTAGGTCTTTTCCAACATCCATTAAAAAAATGTGTTGGCCGGAAAATCATTCAATTAAAGTTTTTTTTTCTTTATTCTCCTGATACGAGATCTCCGTGGCCTAAAATCTCCGCCTACCATTTTTTTTATACACGTGTGGATTTTTAAAGAAAGAGGAGTTTTGTAGTTCTGGCTAACTGTAATGAACATTTTCAACCAAATTAAAAATATATCGATGCGTTGATTTTGTTTTCTTTCAGTTTTTGTCTGTTTATGTATTTTTTCAAATTGACAAAACGTGTACTTATAATGATCGAAACTCTTCGAAATTATATCAAAGATGATTACAATAACCATCTTTGATATAATTTCGAATATCTTTAAATCATTATAAGCAGTCAAAAATATCTTCATGAAAAACATGTTTACGTTTGTATATATTTTTTACGGAGAATATCGATAATTGATATAAGCTTCCACATTAAATTAAAAGTGTCCAAGAGAACAGCAATATTTTTTTTCACTTTACGTATGTCCAAAAGTAAAAGTTTTTATGGACCCCGTCGAGCTGAGGAAAAGTAAGAGATGTAAACCACTTCATCGTAAGCAGCGAAAATTTTATTAAAATTAAAGCATTTTTTTTGTTTTTGATATATTTTTAAATCTCCACGGTTATCACAGGGTAATTGATGAAATCAACAGAAAATTGATATGTAATTCCATTTTGTACATAGCTATATAAATTGAAATGTATCTTGTTGCAGTTTAAATTGATGGATATTTTGTTTCTCTAAAATTATATTGCTGAGGTCAAAATAACGTTTGTGTCTACACAAACAAAAAAAACTTACAAGCATTTTCATTAAATTCAATGGCAGTTCATTTTAGGAAATTAAGTTGGAAAATTTATTTCATTTTTGTTTTTAAATTGTGAGAGTGACTTGTGCGCGCGCGCGCGCGTGTGTGTGTGTGTGTGTGTGTGTGTGTGTGTGTGTGTGTGTGTGTGTGTCCACTCGTTATCCCATCTCATTCCCTTTTTATCCTTTGGTAGTGACATCACTAAAATGCGTATCACTTTTCTTTCTCACATTTGAACGCCACAAAACTGAAACGCATCCATCGTCAAGTTTTTTTTCTTCTTCCTGCTTATAGATTTTTTTAGAGAATTAGGAATTTATTACATTTTTACAATGTGACACATTCTTTAATATTAGTGTAACATAAGAACTGAAACAACAAACTTCATATTTAATTGTATAAGAAAGTATAATATTGGTGTACAATGTACACATACAAATTTAAGGGAATATAACAAAATTGCAGTGGTCCTGGATATGATCTTAAACTATATCCGATGGTGAGGCCCCAGCTTGCAGGCCTTATGGAGTGTGGAGCCACCCTTTAATTGCCATTGCTCCCAGGTCCACTCTGATCCGGAGTGGTAGCACCTGTTAGGGTCCCAACTATGGGTTAAATAGAATACGACTTAAAAAACAAATATACTATATTAAAAAATCGTTCTTCAAAATCACCAGATTCGGCATTAAATAACCTGAAAAGGGTTGATATGCCGTAAAACAAAAGAACCAACCAACCAACAAAATTGCAGTAATGTTTAAAGGAAATAAATTTAATACAGATGAGTTCAAATACAATTTCTGTTATGTTCATAAACAATAAAATAGTCAGAAATTGCGTCTAATCTGTCGCAGCTTCATTTTTATCGTTGGGTCTACAATTTGAATGGTTTATTTATAAGCAACGTTGTTATGTGTAATAAAAGAATATGTATTATTATTATAAAACATTTTATTAAATATGAATTTTCCAATACTTTTTATAGATAACGTTTACAAAATCAGATTTATTATTTTTACTATTGATTCATAGAAGTTACAGCCTTGTCAAACAGAATATATCAACTAGGGATAGATTAATTGAATGACTACCATCTTTAGTTGAATAAATTTTCAGATTATTATTTTATTTCAGAAATGAATCAATCTTCTTTGTATAAGTTTTTCGGAGGACAGCCTCCTGCCAAACAGAGTAAATCGGATGAAGAAAGGAAATAATCAGCTGAATATGAAAAAAAAAAAAGAAAAAGAATTCGAAAATTTCAAGAGAAGTGGAAAACTGGAGGACCCTGGCTAAATTATGATGCAGCCAAAAAAAAATGTTATGACTTGCTTGGGGAAGATTAAGCAAGAGAAGCAAGGGGTCATTTGTATCGGCTGCTCGGTATTGAAATGTAAACAGGTTGAATCTCACGAAAGACATGTAGACGATCTTAAATGTATTACAATTGAAAATGCCAAAAATACACCTTTTCTCGAAACGGATGCAGGAAAAATCCTTTTTTCATTTAACGATACACAACAGAATCAGTTGGATAAGCTTATTAGAAATATATAGCGAAAGAAGCTTAGCCGTTGATGGATTTCATCCGACTTGTCCAGCTAGATAAAGCCAAGGGGTTTGATGTAGAGAAAAACTACAGAAATGTTTATGCACTAAAATATTTTCTTTCATGCATTTCGGATGGTGAGAAACAAAACATTAAAGGAAAACTATTAATATCACCATTTTTCTCAATTTTATCTAATGGCTGCTTGGATTCATCAACAACAGAATAAGTAATGGTTTATATTAGATTAACACATAGATGACAATCCAGTATACACTATGCTGGAATAAAACCAGTGGAAAACCTGATGATTCAAATATATGTGAAGCAATAATAGATATACTACAAACGAACATTGATGAAAGAACGAGGAAAAAAATAGTTGAAATTGTTTCCGATGGAGCTTCTGTCATGAGAGGAAATTTTAATGGAGTCATAAAAGAAGAAGCTGATCAGCAATATGTTATAGACATCCACTGCTTATCTCATCGGATTGAACTTGGAATGAGGGACGCAGTGAACAATATTCCTTTGGATGTAAAATGTAAAAGCGTTTTAAAAGCGCTTTACGCATTTTATCACAGAAGTGCTTTAAACCGAGCAAATCTGAAAACAGCATTTATGGCTTCAGATATGTCACCAGTTTTCCCCAAAAATGCCGGTGGACCTCGATGGGTCGATCACAGTTTCCGAGCATTGAAAAACTTGGAGCAGGGACACACTGCAATCGTTTCCCACTTAGAAAAAACAGCAAACAAACAATGTTCCGTGTCCAATTTCAATCATTAAATATGCCTTGAAATTACTTGAAATGTTATCCATACTTTTAAAGTTATCCAAGACTCTTGATAAAAAAGTGCATATTGCAAGTGCCCAAAATAGCATCTCATCCACATTAGAGAATTAACAAAAACGGAAATTATCTTCGTTTCCTAGGTTTTTTTTTTTACACAGGAATCACCAACTATCAAGGCTCGGCCACTCGCAGATAACGGTTAATGGGTATACATTAGCCAATATGATTATAGCGTAGTAAACATAAGTAGTGGGAATTTTGTAAATTGATTTACTTAGGGCGACGCTGCATCAAAAACTTGTTTACGTTGGACTCGAGGATAATCAGATTCTAGTCACCTGGAAAGCAGTCAATCGAAATAGAGTTCCACGGGCGTGCAGTTTTAAGAAAGCAGCTTTGTTCGTGGAATCTTCATTTAGGTTTAGGCACAGATAAAGAGTGTGCGGAATTATTGATAGTGGTTTTGTGCTATACGAGTATTTTTCGTGAAATTTTGGCGGTTGAGGGCCATAGCTTGAAGTTTAGCTGGGCACTTGCCATGAAAATAAAGATAAAGTAGAGACAGGCTCGCAACGTCTCTTCTGTGGGAAGCTGTTGCAGCGAAGAGAAAAGGGCATCCCACAATAAGCTTCGAAGTCTATTTGCACTTGGTCAGGGCAGGATCAGCTGCTTCTAACAGCGCCTGCCCAGATGTGGTGACGGCATTCCATCGTTGGCCGCACCTTGCTTATAGGTTGTTTGTGTTTCTATTGTGAAAGATCAGGTCACGCTTTATTTTTTTTCTCTAAGTGTAAATGTGTTTGCGAATAATCAATTGAAGTTTAATACAAAATTATCTAATTATAAAGTATTATTTGGACTAGTTTGACTCCTCATCTTGTCATTGTCGTTATTCGAATAAGGTTTCAGCTGATGTACGGATGAAAATGATGAAGCGCCCATTTGCCAAAATGTTGTAAGAATAAATTCTTAGATGGGAAATTTAATAAAGAGAGGCAAGTAATTAGAATAATCAATCAACATTATTATGTAAAAATATCAAGATTAAGCCTGTGGCTAACACACACACACACACACACACACACACACACACACACACACACACACACGTAGGCACCCATACACCCCCATACATAATACATATATATGTATGTATATATATATATATTTATATATATATACTTGCATATATATATGTATGCATATATATATATATATATGTCGATGTTTTAATTCAAATGATAATAAAATTAAGAATAAATTGTCCCAAACAAGACAGCCGAGAGTGATCTTATAATTTAAATATCACGATAAGCACACCCAGGATTAAGTAACCGACGAATTCATTTTAAGGGTAAGAGCTTGACAATCAAAATATAGTTCTTTAAATTCTGATATATGCATATATATATATATATATATATATATATATACATACATATATATGCGCGTGCGCGCGTGTGTGTGTGTGTCAATGTTTCATTCTATCGATAATTAAATTCAGTATAAGTTGCCTCGAAAGCTGAGATTAGAAAGATATACCCCTTAAAATCTTAACAATCGACAGTATTATTGCATGTAAATATTATATATATATATATATATATATATGCATATACATATATTCATCAGTATATATGTAAATATACATATATATGCATATATATATATTCATCAATATATATATATATATGTAAATATATATATATATGCATATATATATATATTCATCAATATATATATGTAAATATATATATATATATATATATTCATCAATATATATATATATATGTAAATATATATATATATATATATATATATATATGTATATATATATATCACAATCATCTAAAAGGCTTCCCTCGCCCACTATCCACAGGAAAGCGAACTAGCACTCTCCCGAGATTCACACCAGAAGCCAGTCCTCCAAATCACCGTTCTGAATATCATCTCCCGGATTATTTTGCTATTTTGCTACCCATAATATTGGTTTCGAGGTTCATTGCATACATAAGTCAATGCTCAAATTCTATTACCCACGGGGATAATTACAATGGAATGGTATATCAATCCAACATCGAATACACTTTGTCAACACCGAAAAAGATTTGGGACTAAATACACCAATGTAACAACGAATATGGCTGCATATGGCTGCCCCGTATACCTTTTGGAAAATCAACAAGTAGCAATACGGTTGTTTGCTATATGGAAATCCTACCTTCTCCCCTGGACCTATCCTCTGCCAACCTGGATTTATAACACCGGAGGGCATTGTTACTCCTTCCTATAATGGACTGCCCATGTTGTATCCAATTCTCTCTTCCTATAATTATCTCCATATAATTATCAACAACCACTCAAAAACTAATTTTCAATATTTGTGCTGAAAAGCAAAATTAGTGTCTATTCACAGCTGAACATTTTGCTAACCGCATTTCATTTCCTCTGATGATATGAACTATTATTGAACATCCATGGATTAAGGAAATTAGCATCACTCTATATTCCTTTTGTCAAAGAATGAATTCTTAAATCGAATATATGTGTCTTTATGTTGTTTTTTCAGAATTTAAAATTTAACCACCAAACTTATATATTGCTCTATTCTTAAATATTGAGCTTTTCCTTTTTGGCTAGGATCACCCTGATATTGTTACTTTAAGTAATATCCATAAGGATTTTCATCTGAATTCTATCAGTGTCTTATCTTGCTTATATATATATATATATATATATATATATATATATATATATATATATATATATATATCTTTATTCGATTGGCAAAATTTTATAATAATTATAAAGAAGTGAACCATCACGTAAATTCAATCAACTAAAATAAGATGAAAAACGGGGTGAGGAAAAGGAAAAAAATGGGGCATGTGTATTTTAACGATCTTGTTTTTAATCGACTTATTTATTTTATTTAATTGTACATGTGTTGCATATAACTTGCCCCATTTTTTCCTTTTCCTCATCCCGTTTTCCATCTTATTTTCATTGATTGAATTTACGTGGTGGTTCACTTCTTTATAATATATATATATATATATATATATATATATATATGTATATATATATATATATATATATATATATATACATGTTTTTTTTATAAGTTTTGGTTAGCATTTCGATTTAAGCTGATGCCCAAAAGTCATAAGGATATGTTTTCTTGAAATTACATAAACATCAATAAAAATTAACTCTATTATGATATATACGAAATTTACATGAATTAAAATACACACTGATGATTGAACCTTCAATCTTCAGGAGAATATCACTTTTACAATTGATTTTTCCCAGTACTCTAACCAGTGGGCAACGGGTCCTTGCAACAATGCAATTTACAATAAATCTATTAATTAAAGGGCGGAATTAAAAATAGCACGTATTTCTTTGGAACACCTTCGTATATTATACTCTGTCTCTTTTTAATTATTTCTCAAATCCTATTATAAATATTTCAACGTATCACTGTCTTTCTCTATGGCCTACAATGTCTTTAAATATAGTTTTTTTTTTATTTTACGTCTCTCTGATTCAATCTCTAATATTTCTGCCTCTCGCCCCCTCTCTCTCTCCCTCTCTTTCTCTCTCTCTACATACTTATCACTTGCAATTACATTTAATTAGTTTTATTCTTATTTTTATCTTTATTTTATAATTTTCATATCATATTCTGTCCAATTTTCATTAATTCTCTTATTTACTTTCATTTCCTGTCAATCTTTCTCTATTCAATTCGGATATCGCGTTATCGCGCATGCGCTGTGTTTCTCAACCAGCGAGAAAACATTTACTCTGAAAAAAAAGAAGAAAATACAAAACGGACGACAGTGCATTAAATTTGAATGCGACATTTGAAAATTTTAAGTTTTCACGGAAGTTTCCGATTACCGATTTGTTTGCCCTTATTTACCGTGGAGCATAAAAAAGGGTTCTCTGCCATGGAATAGTAAAATGGGAATAGGTGAATGAAGAGGTTAGAAAAAAGACGCACCGACTATTAAATCGAATAGAAACTCTAATAGAAAATATAATATGCACATTGTTGGCTGAAGCTTTAATCAAATAAAAACGACTAACATTGTGAAACAAGCAATTAAAACGTTTTTGTCTTTGATTGGTGGGTTGGTTGTTTTTGTTTTAAAACTCCAACATCTATTAAACTGTAGAAGAGAAATAGCAAATAACTATGTTCACAAAATAAAATTTACTCTAGGATAGCGATACAAAATAGTTTTAAAACTAACAAAAACAATAGAAAATAAATCAAATAAATAAATTAAATAAACATGCATATACATAAACGATCACACATATATGTATGTATATATATGTGTGTGTGCATATATGTATGTACACACATATATATATATATATATATATATATTTATATATGAACTAACAATAAAAAACAAACAAAAAACACTAACCTAGTTTTAAAACAGATCCTTTGTCCGATAAAATGCATGCGCATTGGCTGATAGGACAGGGGCGCGGTTGATACTACAAAGCTGATTGGTTAGCTAAAATCTCAATAGGAGAGGAGCATATAAAAACGATAAACAACCACAGAATTCGCGCATAAGCCTGAGGAGTCCTAGAGTGGATGAAACGCCGAATATTCAGTGTAGCTAAATCGCCATATATATTTTATAAATTATTATATATATATATATATATATGTAGATATATATATATGTATATATATATAAAAGTGAACGTGTCTGTCTGTCTGTTTGTCTGTGTACATTTCCCTACGCAATAACTCTGTCAATTTTTAGTCTATAGACTCGAAATTTTAAATACCGGGTACTGAGATTTGGGAAAATCGATGTGACGGGTGTCAGCCAGAAATTTGGCTGTTAAGGGGTCAAATTTCAACGATTTGACCTTTAAGAACTCTACCAAACTCCTCCGACAATTTTGGGTCTAGACACTTGAAATTTAAGATATAGGTTCTTTGAACCTGTATCTAATTTAATAAAGTGATTTGAGCCCGAAACTATAAATTTTAAGGGGTCATAATAGGGGTCAAATAAAAAAAAATTACTCTTTTTTTTTTTTGCTCAGCATACACCTCCAAACACCCGGGCAACGCCGGGCTGAAATGCTAGTATATATATATATATAATTATCAAACACAAATGACCTTGTAACGAGTGTTGTAACCCAACATCCGGTTTAATACTTTCGGTTGCGCATGCGTACATAAGCAAGGAATCGATGCGATTATAAAACGTATTGTTTTACTTTTTTCGTTTTCAGCGTCCAAATTGTTTTTGTTTTCGCGTTTAAATATATCAAAAAGTGCACGTTTACCTATAATTACGGCACACCAGTTATAATTCATTGACTGCATTTTTTTTTCCAAAATAAACAATTATAAACAGAACGGCTCATAGAAATCTATATATATTCTTTTTTTCTGATTATATACTTTCATAGAAATGTTTCTGTTAATTATATCACAAAAATCTATTTTTCTCTACGATAGATAGATTGATAGATAGATAGATAGATAGATAGATAAATAGATAGCCATGTTCTTATAAATACTCATACGCTTTCTATTTTATCAATATCGATATAGATCCACATAAATGTAAGCATTGTATTGCTGCATGAATTTATATAAATATTAGAGCACGTAGGGTTAAAAATAGAGAAATAAGTGCACTTGCATTTTTCGGAAATTATTCTTCTTATAATATGATTTTACAAAAAAAAACGATGTAATAGAAATTTTAGAAGAAGTTGTGCCAAACAAGTTTTTTCAAATTTTCTATTTTATACATATAGTAAAAATTTCAATCGAAAAATTTACAGGTGTTTTGTTCTTCAAGGTTACTTTAAATATTTTGAAAGAATGTCATTGCTTTCCTATGTAGATTTTACATAAGAATACACTTTTAGAAATTAGAAATACATATACATGTATGTATGCACGTGCATATGTGTGCGTGCATTAGTTCGTAAAACTTTGGAACTGAATGTTCTATTATCGATTTCTGGATAAAAAACATGTCTAAAAATACAAATTATCCAAAATTATTAATGAAAATATGAAGTTGCATATCCGGTAGGTATATTCTTTGTTTATTAATTACACACAAATTTCAGTATTTATTTATAAACCAAGACAGTTTTTTTACAATCTGAAAAACAAATTATACACGACATAAGATTTACCTGTAAAACAGTAAGAGAGTGTTGGTGTTGTAGTAGCCGCCCCCATTTTCAATGATCGGCGTGTTTGGAGAAAATAGTAAAAATTATATGGCGTCGGATGAAACCAAGTTAATAAATTATGAGAATGTCTGCAATTTGTCGTACGATTGCTCGAGGCGGAAAATTTGTGAAGTACTATATCCAATAATAAGATGCTTTTCTCTTCTGGTTTTCTTTTATTTCAAGCTTGTTTGTTTTATTGTTGAAACATCTTGTTCATATTATTGGAGAAAATATATTTTAGAATAATACATTGTTCGACAATAGCGTAGATTCATAAGCATTAACAGAAAAATAGCAGCAAACATATGTTTTACGCTGTGTGTTTCTGTTGCTAATACACAAGAATATAGACAAAATATACATACACACAATATATATATATATATATATATATATATATATGAGTGTGTATGTTTATATATATGAGTGTATATGTATATATATATATGAGTGTGTATATATATATTACCATATATAGATATATACACATATATATTGTATATTCAATATATGTATATATATGTTAATGTATATGTATATGTTCATATATATACATATATATTAACATATATATACACATATATTAACATATATATACATATTAAAATATATATACACATATATATAATATATATATACACACATATATATATTAACATATATATACATATATATATATATATATTAACATATATATATATATACATATATATATATTAACATATATACATATATATATTAACACATATATATATACACATATATATTAACATATATATACATATACATATATATATTAACATATACATATATATATTAACATATATACATATCTATATTAACATATATATACATATATATATACATATATATATAATAAAATAAAATTGCAAATTAAAAAAAAATATTTTTTATTTTATATTTAATTTTTTAATTATTTTTTTATTTATTATTTATTTACTATTTATTCTTTTTTCCATTTAATGTCTTTTAACAACTCTTGCTGACATTTTCGTAAATAATAACCTGTACATTTTAGCTGACTTATTTTTGCTCTATATTTTTCGCGTCTTTCACCATCATTTTGTCTGGGTCATTGTGACATTTGCTTTTCCTTTTTATATTTAATTATATCAGCATTTAATTTTGTTCTCTTCTTCTTCTTCACTAATTTTTTTTTCTTAATTGCATTATGTTTCGGCAGCCAAGTGAAACGCATATCTTATTTTTCTTTTATTAATATTATTGGAATTTGTCCCCTTTTCCTTGTACATATTCTTGAATTATTCCATGGAGTTTGGCCTTTTGAATTATTTAGGATCATCTCCCAATTACGTGGTTTCCTTGGATTTTACTTCTGCGAATATAAATTCCATTAACTTTCTTGTATTTATATTTTCGGATTTTACCGTCATTGGATTATTTACCTTTCACCAGACTATTCATTCACGTGTAATCGCCTTTTTCTTCACCATATTCCCTCTGCTTCACTTTTTGCTGCCAAGTAAGATCTTTGACTTAGTTGCAGTTTCATCAAATACTTTTGAATGCAAAATCCGATCCCGCATTTTTCTAATTCCTACCCTCTAATGAGAAGGAAAGTATTTCTTCGAAACTCCGCTGATTAAGGACTATCCACTTATCAAGTTGTTCCATTTCAGATTTAATACGATTTTAACTCTTTTTTCAAAGTGTTTTTAACATGTTTTATTAACTACTTGTTCTTACACACACACACACACGCACACACACACACATATATATATATTAATATATATATATATATATATATATATATATGATTAGAATAATTGAAATAGTATTCCGACGAAATAGAGAAATAAACAGGATCAAACCGAGTTATTTGTTCATAAAAGTTTCGTCTTTATTTCATCCAGAGGATGTCTCGAAATAAAGAAGAAACTTTGATGAACACATAACTCGGTTTATTCCTTTTTATTTTTACTCTCTCTCTCTCTCTCTCTCTCCCTCTGCATATATATATATATATATGTATGTATATAATCAAGAGAGAGAACTGAGAAAAGCGATCCACCTTTGCACAAATGCAACATGTAGACATCCTGTCGTTGAATACTCTTAAGCATTTTTCTGTTTATGTCCTGATGTTTTGATTTTGTCATCTATATGCCCTTTATTTACTTTAAATTTTGCTAAAATTTCCGAAAGACTTGAGGAAATATTCTAACCTACAAAGTAAAGATAGTTGTAGTGGCTGTGTTGGAATCATCCGATTAGAACTAATCAATTTACTTAGAGTCGGTGCAAAGACTGATCCCATTGCCACTCCCTCTATTTGAGTATATATATATATATATATATATATATATATATATATATATTTACATATATATATATATGTATATATATATTGCCGTTGGGGCCATATAAGGGTACATTTGTAGTGCAGATTAATTGTGTTTTTATACTTTTTCTAATTAATTTTAAAGGGGAGAGTAACGTATTATTATAGGTCTTCTTCGTAATTATATATATATTGTTTCTACTGATGGTACATTAGTGAATAAACTTTCTACATTAAGGGAAGCATTTTTTTTTTGTTTTCAGGTTGCATTGATTTAAATATTTGCTCGGAATATATGGGCTAATATGTTCCTTTAAATTTTTTTTAGATGATAGATGGAAGTAAGGAGTTGGGATATTATAGGTCGGAGTGTGAAATCAGGTTTATGCATCTTTACTCTGCTATAGAAGTAACCAGGAATATATTTTACAAATAGGCGGAGTGGCAATGCGATCAGACCTTTGGCCGACTCTAAGTGAATTCTACATGGCTGATTTAGAGAACAAAATATTTATAAATAATATAAAGCCCTCCCATATATGTACGCTACGTGGACGGCATCCTTATTTTAGCTGAAAAAAATGAAAAGATATACGAACTACAGTACCTTCTCCAAAAAACTCAATTCTTAAATTTAAAGTAGAGTTGAATAATAATAATACAATTTAATTTCTTGATGTCCTTATTGACACGTCACATAATACGTTTAATACTTCTGTATATTAAAAAAAACAAGGAGCATAAACTCCAGCCTCCTGAACTTTAAAAGTGAGTGCTTACAAAGGTACAAAATAGCCATAAGAAAAAAAAAAATTAAATCGTGCTAAAATGATATCATCAACAAAAAGACATTACTAATTGAAATAAAAAACATTAATCAATTACAAATCAATAATAATTTTCGTAATTACATTGTTGATGAACCAAAAAAAAAAAGAATACTACAATCCCTTGAAAACCCTGATAATAATATTAGCCAACACTGTACTGCAAACTCCATTAATATATTTTATCAAAATCAAATAACACCGGACGTCAGAATCAAAGAAAACGCAATTAAAAATATAATACGTAGATGCTTGACGCCCGTTGACAGTAATTCTAAAATTAAATGTATTATCTACTACAAAAAGTTTAGAACACAAAACCTTGAGGTTAGAAACAACTCCTCGCCGACTATAAAAACGTTGGAACAAATCAATGTGGTGTATGAATTCAAATCCTCCATGGGAGAATGTAAGTCCGAAAATAATACATACATTGGGCATATAACGACAACGTTATCACGGCGAATAACCATGCATCTAAATAATACTAGTTCTATATATAAACATTTGATAAAAAACATAACTGTACGCCTACGATCTTAGAAAGGTCCTCGTTTACAAGATAAAAATTATACATGAAAATAATAATAAAAAATTAAAAATTCTTGAAGCGTCATATATTGGAACCCTTCAACCCATTATAAATGATATCGCATTCGATAAAAGCAATAACGTCTAAATTGTATTGCGTAGTTCTTATAGGACGGACTTTGTTAACGGCGTACAGAAACTTGCTGATTTTAATATTGAATTTTAATCGACCTATATTTTTAATCGACTTTTCATCGACTCTATATATTTTTACTCGTCGCTTACTGTATATTTTAGTTTTCACTTTTAATTCTCATTTTCGCTCCTTCGGACTTTTACTTTAACACCTGATGATGATTCGTGGACGAATCGAAAGCGTTCGGAAGAGCAACAATTATGGAACTTTTATTAATATTTTCGATTTTGATACAAAAATAAAAAAAATACGGAAAATAGAAAAATTAGAAACAATAATAAAAAAGCAAATTGCCTCAGTTGCATTTAAAATATAAATATAAATATAAAGAATAGCTACTTTTCAGCCCCCCAAATACGTTTCTCATATATATATATATATATATATATATATATATATATATTTATATATATATATATATATATATATATATATATATATATATATATATAAGTAAATTCTTGGTACAGCAAAATGGAAGGAGAAATTTCAGAGGAAACAATTTAATTTAAATCAAAAATATCAAAGAAACAAAAAAAACGGGCAGGTGGAATTGTTAAAATTTCCTTAAGGCCTTATCGTCTGACCCTCTAAGAGGAAACGTCAGAATGATAAATTAAAAGAATCGAATGAGTAAAGAGGGCAATTGGTTTCAGTTGGAAAACCAGTGAGAGAAAAAAAAAAATATATATATATATAATTCTCACTGTTCAGGTGGTTTTAAATCAGTAAATATTTCCAACTGATGTTTCAAAATCTTTTTCTACCTACATATATATATATATATATATATATATATATATATATATATATATATATATATATATATATATATATATATATATGAGAAACGTATTTTGGGGGCTGAAATGTAGCTATTCTTTGAATATTTTTACATAAAGATCGTTAAAATGTTTCCAAAGGGTTACGAAAAAATATGATGTTCTTATTTTATATTTTGTTGTTTTAATTTTTGCAAAAAAAATATGATATCTCTCTCTCTCTCTCTCTCTCTCTCTCTCTCTATATATATATATATATATATATATATATATATTATAACTGTCAATCCAGCGGAAAAGACATGTTTACCTGATATAATCAAATCTAGAATTCAAGTTAATATACATTAATGTTTCTATATGATAGAATTAATCTCGAAAAAAAATAAAACATCATTACAGACACATTGGAATGTAGAACTTCTTGTATGGGGGAAATTAAAACTGTATTTAAAATGTACAGTCAAATTTATTATTCAACAGAGTACTCCAAAATCATTTTTCAAAGTCCTTATTCTGCGGAGTTGCACATAATGCCTGTCTTGCTATTCTCCTAATAAGAGGACATTAAGAAATGAACAAATTATAATTGTAGCACACCTACAATTTGCTGGTTGATAAATGAGATAAAACAATAGTTTATGACATTTGATCAAAAATTGTAAGAAAAACAGTTAAAAAATATATAGAAATGAAGCAGTTAAAAACAAAACAGCATCTTTTTTATGTAAGTTAACCGGAGTTTTCTACATTTTAAAATTTAAGTCACTGGAACTATAATTCTGGATATTTTATTTCTTAAAAGAAGTTCTCTTTCGCCTTAAGGATTACCGATGATGAATTCTTTTGTCACGTTAAAATACTATTCCCTTTTTAAAAAAAAAACATTTTTACAGGCGCACTAGTCAATTTTTATTAAATTTTTTAATCATTACCATTTATTTGGTTCAATATAATACAATATTTTATACTAATACGAAATCTGCATCATTCAAAATATCATATTGAATGTATTCATCACCGGGTAATGCTGGGCGACCTGCTCGTATATATATATATATATATATATATATATATATATATATATATATATATATATATATATATATATATATATATAGTTTCTCGGTAGGAACGTATCCAAAAATTAAAAATAATTGAATTTAAACAAGGGTCGTTGATACTGCTAAATCGTAAGACAGCGAATTATATATATATATATATATATATATATATATATATATATATATATATATATATATATATATATATATATAGTTTTTTATGTAAATACAGTCATATCTTGTTACGATGTTCAGACCGTCTCAATCAGATGAAAAGAACTAAAATTTTGTCCATCGCCATTCATGGTGAACTCTCTTTCTTCAAAATTTGAAAAGGGGTACAACCTTTTCAGTTTTGTACCTTATTTTTTCTTAATTGTCTATAGATCTGGGATGAGGTGATTTCATTATGAATTTCGTTTTTCTGACTCACTTCCCCAGCTTCGGTGTTTTTTCCACTACGTTTCGAAGATATGGCTGTATTTACATAAAAAAATAATATATATATATAGCATGTAAAGATATTCAATTCTTGGCAGCACATGTTTCGTAGTGCAGAATCATTCATTTAATTATTATGTCAATTTATTCCACCCTTACCTCGTTAAAAGAATAAAAACTCATCAGCGTTAAATGAAATAAAGAAACATGGTCATGATTACAAAATGCGAAAATTAAAAGAGATGTTGACATGGTGTTATCTCAACTCGAGTGCTTTTACCTAGAATCGAAAGGAAACTTTTAGTGCTCTATGTCGACACCATTTTAGCTATCATAATTGATAAGAAATGATTAAGATGTTCCGACGTTATCATATAGATATATATTTGTGCAGGCGTACTAGAGCTCTTTAAATCGATTTACGTCTGTCAACTTACATATTTTGGCACTTTTGCACTTAGTAGATACTTTCACTATATGTAAACTTTCAAGTCGATAAACTTATTATAGCTAAAAAAAAAAAACAATTTTTACTAACGGATTAACAATGCTTATACTTATATATATATATATATATATATATATATATATATATATATATATATATGTTTGTGCGTATATAGATAAATATCTATATGTATATGTAGTGGTTGTATAGATTGGTTTTCTATATGTAAATCCAATTAAACGCACGTTATTATTTAAGAGTGCTCAATGGAGGGCAGATCTGGTATATAGTATGTTTATTGTACAAATAATATTGGGTACATATGTGCATACATATTTCAGTGGCATTCTAATTCAAGGAGACAACCTCATCAGATAAGAAGGAGCGATATTAAAACTGTTTTTTTTCTGTCCGATGAGATGATCTCCTAATATTAGAATTCCACAGAAACATGTATGCACATATGTAACCAATAATGCCTGTATAACAAACAGACTACACACACATATATATATATATATATATATATATATATATATATATATGTATATATATATATATGTATATATTGTAGTCATCTACATACAGTACTGTTTCGTTATATCACAACTCATCGGTGCGGCTAGACTGGCAACTGGCAACGAGGAATAAACTTGAGACAATCGCGTTGATAGTCGGCAAATCTACTCATCGACCCACGGGAGAGACGCTCGTAAATAACTTCTACAAATCCCTATTAAAAAAACAACATTTGTCCACGACTTTTATAGTGCGCAAACCGTTTCGTTTACAAACAATAGCGAGCATCAAGTAACAGGTGAGATTATTTACGACAGTGCTCTATTCAAAGCGGGGGGGGGGCCTGAAATATATTGTGTAGTCGTCCACATACAGTACTATTTCATTGTATCACAGCTCATTAGTGCGGATAGACTCTCTCCGTCTCCTACTCGTCTCTGTCTCTTGCTTTCATCGGACCTCCTCCTGTTATTGACAATTTATAAAATCATCATATTTGTGGCCCTTGAAAGTGACAATAGACACACGAAAATATACACACGAGCCATCGCAAATTTATTTTTAATATGGAAATGGTACACTAAACAAAGTGATAAACAAGAAAACTAGGCGCACATAATTAACGAATTATATCGGTCACATTATTATTATAATATTATAACATTATAATATTGCGTCAAAATGTAAACTGCTATGACAAATGTGAGAAGCGAAATTCACGTGTTGGTATTGGTTTCATCATCAGATGTTGGATAAAGGATTTTGGAGATCGTACAAACAAACATATTCCAGGTTAACAGACCAAAAGAAAGAACACAGAGATTGGAGGTTAGACTTTTGATACACATATTGACCTCTGATGTAACAGAAATTGCTATTAACAGCAGGAGGTCCGATGAAAACAAGAGACAGAGACGAGAAAGAGATGGAGGCAGGCGTGCGATCGTCATGTCGTTAGCTCGCCACCACAACATAGACCTTCTACCGCTCTTGCTCGATATGTTCTACCACCACTGGCAGGCTAAATAATAAATAAACGAATGCAGTTTTGTTGATGAAACTGTCTTCTTGTCTGATGTTTTTTTAAAACCCCTGGAGGAGGTAGAGCGTATATATTTATTCGCAGCACGCAGCTTTGTAGAAGTTCCAAAAACACGATTATATATACATATATATATGTATGACAGCGATAAACAGGGGCCGTTAAAAAGACAACAGACTATACACACATATACCTATAGGAAATAATTGCTGAAGCTTGCAATTGTTGTCCAACTGAAGGGTGTTCTACCGAACTGGCAGGGTTCGAACCTGGTACGGCCATGTCGTATGTCCACGTCGCGATACACTTCGCCGGTGACACTCTCAGTTATACGGCGTGTTATGATGTGGACTTCGTTTGAGTTCTCTTGGGCCCGTTAACAGTGAATTTCTTTTGAAAATTAATGTAGCATCGATTTACATATTTAAAATGATGTATGCCCTCGGAAAAAGGCGAGGAAGAACAAAAGAAAAGAAAATTTTATCGTCGAATTTTGGTATATTTTCAATACTTATATATTCATTCCAAAACAAAGAAAAAAATCATTGTAAAAAATGAAGTGCTTTCTTGTCCTTTCAACAGACAATAATCGATATTTGTTTTAAAAATAAGTAAATAACACATTCTTATGTTCCATATTTATAAGGTGCGTCAAAGTATCCACGTAAGACGTTTTGTCCATTGGTCCGGATTCTGATCGAACAGTTTGTCTGTCGCGTGACATTGTGAAATAAAATTGGTCATCACAAACGTCGCATATAAAATAGACGTATCTGATTTCAGATACGGCATAATTACTTTTGATTAAGGGTTGAATGCGTTATATAAAGTATCGGAAATAATGCAATAAATGAACCAAATATACCTGGTTTTAGCAAGAGAAACAAGACACATGTAAGTCTCATATATGTATACAATGTGTCAGAATTAGATACTGCTACACATGCAAAAATTTCCAGCAGGCGGAAATAGATCTAACATTAACAAGGCAATACTTTGTAAGAGGGATTTGATCGGTTAACAAGGGTAAAACTACCAGAATAAACATTTACAATAGAGAATGAGTGGGCGTTCAAAACCGCTATATAAGCTGTTCAAACGAGTACAAAAATCGGTTGATGTCTAGTAAATTCATGAGAGTAACTTTTGCTAATTTCAGTACTCTACCCGTTTTTCGTTTTCAGCAGGTAAGTATTGAAATACATTATCATATTCTTGGAATCAGGTTTAGTGTCATATTTTAATAAAATAAACTAACTGTAGTCATGTGCAACGGAGACAATGTGCTTTTATCTTTCATTTAATATGTCACACACCAATTATAAGTAACGCGTACGCTTGATATAAAACTTCGCTTTGCCATATTGCGTATAATGAATGGAAATACGTTATTTTTTTTTATATAACCACATGTTGTGGGGTTCGAATCACCCCTATTTGAGAAATACGTAGAATCAACCAGTCCTATAAATACTACTTAGTGGCTCCTGTATTCTTTATGATAAATACATATTATAATCATACCCTTTACACTACTTTTGGTTTCTTTCATTTGTGACTCCTAGCACGGGTCTACAACATCACCCAACCTTATTAATAGATTGTTTTATTAGGTTTTTATAGGACGCCTAAGTTCATAAAAGCTGCAAGCAGCAACATTGAATTACTATACTGATATCGAGTTTGTATTATTTAAAGAAAGAACATTGAGTTCGCAAAACTAGTTATGTTTTTTAAATAAATGCAAAATGAAAAACAAATCATTCTGTACTCTCTATCCTTCGCTAATTTTATATTAGAATTAGTAATTGTGATATTTTCTAATATAATTGAGCCCCTATTTCAGTTCTTTTGTTTATATTTAGTGTGATTACTTTAACTACTTTATTAAGAGAAAAGCGACAGAAGATATAAAGCGATAGAAGACATAACACATTACGATGAAAACGCGATTGCGAGAATCAGAAATTAATTCAAAATGATGACTTACTAGAAAAAATAATCGACATTCTCATGTAAATTCATCAAAAAACCTGCAACATTTTCACAAATACCTTCCTTCTATTATTTTAGAAGCTTTTAACAAGTTTTTTTTATTTTTGATTTTTTTTACACAGTGATCACCACTTATCAAGGCCCGAAAACCACTCAGGGATAAGGGTTATTGCAACTACATTACGTTAGTGTGGAGATTGATGAATTGTTTAATTAAGGGGCGGTTCATTAGGAATTTGTTAACATTGGACTTGAAGACATCCAAGTTGTAGTCCGGAGGGAAGCAAGCAGACGGAACAGAGTTCCACAGGCGTGCAGTTCTAAGAAAGAAGCTTTGTTCATGGAATCTGCGTTTTGATTTAGGCACAGATAAAGAGTGGGGGAAACTTTTGACAGTGGATTCAGCTAGACGGGTGTTTTTCGTGAAAGATTGGCGAGGGGGGACCAGAGATTGGAGTTCAGACGAGCACCTGCCATGGAAATAACGATAAAACAAGGATAGGCTCGCAACGTCTTTTCTGTGGGAGAGAGGTTGCAGGGTAGAGAAAAGGGCATCCCCCACTAAGCCACAAAGTTTATTTTGTACTCTGTCAAGGCAGGATAGGCTGTTTTTAGCAGCTCCTGCCCAGATATGGCAACAGTATTCCATCCTTGTGTAAAACTAGCAAAACTTTACTTCTACAGCTGTATTTTATGAGGAGGTACTTCCTGGGGGATTGTATTATAATGAACGAATATATACTACACTGTTCCTTGAAAGAGCAAATGATAGCAGGGAAAATACTCTCATGGTAATGAAACGATACTGCTATACCTTTCACTGGGGAAGATAATGTATGGGAGGATTATGCCAGAACAACAGAATATATATATTATACTATACTTACTTCCAAAATGTGGAGGTAAAGCAGTCGAGGATGGTATCGACAAAGTAGAACATACATACTCCAATGATTCCCCATCCAACCATTGAATAATGAAATATAGTATATTAGTCTGGAATGATAAAGAATATTAATCTGGAATAATATAGTATATTAGTCTGGAATAATATAGTATATTACTCTGGAATAATATAGTATATTACTCTGGAATAATACACTATATTACTCTGGAATAATACAGTATATTACTCTGGAATAATATCGTATATTACTCTGGAATAATACAGTATATTACTCTGGAATAATATAGTATATTACTCTGGAATAATATAGTATATTACTCTGGAATAATACAGTATATTACTCTGGAATAATGCAGTATATTACTCTGGAATAGTATAGTATATTATCCTCGAATAAAATTGTATATTATTCTGGAATAGTATATTACAGAATGATGTAGTATTTAATTGAGGACTAATATATTATATTATATTACGATGGAATAGTATTGCAGCAAACATTCAGCATTATTGACTAGTAAAAATGCAACAAAACATATTTGAATTAAAAAGTGGGCATGTCAGTTGAGTGTTAAAGGTGACCCCAGACAGCAGTCATTAAACCCCGTACTTTTCGTGCGAGGAAGGTCGATCACTTAGCTTGCGAAATTTCCAGTAGAAAAAATTGTCCAAAGTGTTACCAATAATGGTGGTCCTCTACATGTAATGCATAAACGGATGAGGTGTCCGTCCATCTTTTTTTCTGCTTTTAACTCGCGCGCGGAAATAACCACTTCCATTTATTTTCTTATGAACTATTCTTTATAAATCCACATGAAAACATGTACATAAGTATCGCTTGTCGAATACGACAGGCATTCACGACGAAGATACGAGTTTACTGTATTTTATACACACGTCGTAATGACTATATGGAAATAATATTGTCTTACGCCAGAGAGAATTCTGCAAACGAGGAATTAAGATACATAGCTTAATCGTTGGAATAAATAGCAGTTGCTAGATGTAAGCTGTAAAGTTTCGTTTCAAGAAGAGAAGTTAGAAGATATGATATGAGTAATTCAGATATTGAATAGAGAACAAACAAAAATGGCTGCAACAGAACTCTCGCAACTAGCATCAACTATATTTGTGGTATTTGCAATATCCAGGATGGTCTTGCACAGTCGCAAAAAGTCCGAAAACTCTGCCATAAAACTAATCCGGGTCGCAGAAGCCTATTGTCTTAAAGGAATAGACTGAGGCAAACAATGAGTTTCAGCTTCAGCCAAACGGATACCAAAATTCCATTAGAAAAAGGGAATAGATTTTCATAGAGCGTTTATGTATATAAATCTAACTGCATATAGGTAGCTTTATCAGAAAGTATGTCCGTCAAATTTATGTCACAGTTATCAGGGTTCTGAATATGACCTTACACGTGGTGAGGCCCAAGCTTGCGAGCTTTGGGGAGTGTGTACCCCCCCCCCGTTCAATTACATTGCTCCTAGTGGCACTCTGACCCGGAGTGGTAGTACCTGTTAGGGTCCCAACTACCATAGTTAAATAGAAACCGACTTGAAAACAAACAATATATTCTATTAAAATGTTTTCTTAAAAATCATTTGATTTGGCATTAAATAACCCGACAAGGGTTGATATGCCGTAAAACAAAACCAACCAACAATTCATTATTCGTATTATTTGGATTCTCCGAAACCGTGGTGCAGTGGATAAAGTACTTTGTGAAATCCAGTTCTAAATGTTACATTCTTGGAGATTGAAAGGCTTTATCCTCGGTGCGGTTGACCCACAAAAATACAGTTGCGAATTACTTAGGACTTCTGACACAGCCATAGCTGAGGAAATATAGTACATGCTACCCCGCCCCGTGAACTATATAAAGGATTCCGTTTAAAATAATTTTAATAATACGAACCTTTGTTTGTATGACGTGTTAATTTTAAATAGCATTTACGTTAGGCAATCTCAGTTAAATTTTTTAACAGAATTTCTTTTATTTGTCACGCTTACGTGTGAAACAGCATTCCTATCGTATAAAATAGGCAGAGTAAGTGGCCAAATGTTATTTTAGGCGTAAACAAGAAACAGTATAAGGTTGCTGTCCGTAGTTCACTTCGGTGCAAAATCCTTCGTCGGCCATGGTCGAAATAGTACGCATCTAGTTATATCTAATTTAACCATTCATTTTCGCATTCAATTATTTACGTTTTTGCTTGTATTTTGACATCGAAATACAAAAGAATGGCGTCTTTTGTCTCAGAAATAATGAAACGTTGGTTTAGGGTAAGAGTTGTGATTAAGAAACTAATGTTTTATTACTGAGACTTTTTTTAATGTGTTATGTTTCTTTCGGTGCTTTCGTACTAAAAATTGCTTTGGATAAGTTCCGTTTTGAAGCTTGTCATCAACGAATAGAAAAAGCGATAGGGTAAAGTAGATTTGGATTACTCTTTAATGAAAATATCATATCTAGAGTTTAATCTATCTATCTATCTATCTATCTATCTCTGTATATATATATATATATATATATATATATATATATATATATATATATATATATATATATAATGTTGAGAATATGAGAATAATGGAAATAGTATTCTGACAAAATAGAGAAATAAAAAGTAAGAAACAGAGTTATGTGTTCATCAACGTTCCGCCTTTATTTCGAAATTTCCCCTGAATTAATTTATATATATATACATATATACATATATATATACATATATATACATATATATATATATATATATATATATATATATATATATATATATTTATCGCTTAGTTTGTTGCTTGTCAGAATGAATGTTTTGCAAATAGAAAACCAGCGAAATATTTTCTCGAAATATAAACTGAAAAAAACAATAATAAAATTATATACAGATTTCACACTCAATAAGGCTATGGAGATTGATGCCAGTTTATGTACACACAAGCATACTCACACACACAAACACACACAAATACACACATACATATATATATCGTGTTCATTGTAATTTATTTATTTTAATTTTAAAATGTAATGTGTATGTTATATGTGTATAAGCTAAATATCAATGTAAGGACTTTTAAAAAAATAACTAACAATCATATTTTAAATCATACGTCTCTCTCAGATATATATATATATATATATATATATATATATATATATATATGTTTATACATATGTTTATATGTATTTACACTTGATAATATAATCCATTCATATAAATACGAGCTTAACATTCTCTCATGTACAGTGGAGCTTTTTCTTGTTTTCAGTGGCTAATACTTTTCACGTTGTTCTTATGGGAAATAAATTAACTTTCAAATAATATATATATATATATATATATATATATATGTATATGTTTATATAATTTATATATATATATATGCATATATATGCATATATATGTATATATATGCAACTAAAAACATATGCACACACTTATATATACACACTACTGTTGTTTATATACACCCACGCACATGTATATATATATATATATATATATATATATATATATATATATATAAATTTTATTAATACAATCGCACGAAAATGTGTTCGCTGAATCTATTTCCCATCGGCACAGGCAGTATTATGTTATTACGCAGTTATGAGCATGTTTCGGTCAGCTAGTTATTTTTACTAGAAATTTCTTCGCCGATATCTATTATACGAAAGGAAAATTATTTTTCCAGTCATTCATTCTATTTACTTCGGTTTAGCAATGTTCGTGGATTTTGAGATATTGAAGAGTTTTATTTCAATTTGTCTGATTTTAGTCAATAAGAAAAACAGCTTACAGTTTTCTCCAATTATCGTAAATGATAAACTGTACTTTTATTTAGTTCTCTCCCATTGATTGTCTTTTTTTGTATAAAAATGGCATGTAATGGAGAGCGCCGTTTTTATTCTTTGGTGTATAGTTTTATCCTTGTTGACACGTAGATAAATAGACACATCTTTCTATGCGTCTCCTGCGTTCTTATAAAATGTTGTGTTGTTTATTCTTTTATTTCTTTGTTATTGTCAAGATATGCCTTCTACAAATGAATATTTTATTAAAGAAAAATTACGTTCAATTTATTTACTTCATAAAACGCTTAGGTTGTAAATTAACCTAACAAAAGTTATTATATGAACCAAAATCTAATTCGATATAATTTTGGGTCTAGTTTACTGCA
The DNA here is from genome assembly GCF_053919585.1 of Euprymna scolopes. Classification (NCBI taxonomy): domain Eukaryota; kingdom Metazoa; phylum Mollusca; class Cephalopoda; order Sepiida; family Sepiolidae; genus Euprymna; species Euprymna scolopes. Next base: position 1,985,630 of record NC_136516.1, read on the forward strand.
TTCTTTTATTATGTGATTTATTGTCTCGTGTTTTTGACTACAGAGTTTGCATTTGCTTTGATTACAATTTTTGCTTTGTCCTGGGTCTTGTTGATTTTTGCTTTGGTGTGGTTAGTTTTATTTATGTTATATTGTGCAGCTATCCTTAGGAATTCAATTTCTATATTTTGGTTTCTCTTCTGAAGCCATGTTCAAGTGTTTTCGTTAGTTTCATCCTTTTCATATTATGAATCATCCGTGTAGCTTTTCTCTTCTGTTTTTTCTTTTCTCATTTTATCCGTCGTTTCTTTTTAATCTTGTTTGTTTTACAGTGTCTCATGTTCTTACGATGTTCTGCACTATGCATTTTTTTAATTGTTTTTTCTGTATTATTTACACACTCTCCTATACAAGTCAGTCCCCTTTCCCCGTCTTTTCCTTGCGTAGTATTAGGTCAGTGTAATCTTCGGAGTGGAGTATTTTGCATAGTCATGAGTTTCCTGATCTCTTGGTCGAGATTTCTCAGCTCGTTTCTGGTCCAACTTACAAACAGTCCACCATAACTTACGAGTGATACTCTCCACGTGTTTACCTCTTAAATTTTATTTATGCTACATAGTTTCAATAAATTTTTTTGGTTATTTCTCTCCAATTTCCACTTTCATTTCTGTTGTTTTGATGGTATCCGGTTCCGGAATGACTTCATATTTTTATCATATATATCATACATGGTCTCCGTTCAGTTACGTTAATACAATACTTCCAGTAGCCTTTAACTTTCTTTATTCTCATGATCAACAGTGCGCATTCATATCACCTGATTGAAGATTCTGGTAAAGTTTAGTATCGTCTCTTCCTTTGGTTTTTACAAACCATTTTATGTCATACATGTATATTAGGTAGTTCACTCTTTCATATAAATTAGTGAACTTTAATCCGGTTTTGCCATGGCTATGGTGATTGTAGTTCTGATACAAATCGCCTTGGAAGATACCCTTTTGGATTTTAATCTACGTTATGTATTTTCCATCAACACATTTCAATCACCATATCCCTATTGCATTTTTTATTAAATTGATAATCTTGTCAGCTATTTTGATTTACTTGTCTTGATTAAATTTATATATGCATTGTGTAAATCATTTGTCTGCTATTTTTTTTTGGTTTAATTCTTCCTGTTTTTTAAGCCTCCCTCTATTAGTAACCTTTTTACTTTTAAATATTTACTTTTAAATCATTTTCTTCTTGTCGCGTTCGTAGGGTTTATCGCTTTACAGCATTTTAAAGTTGGTTGAACTGGATTTCCAGCGGTTTTGTTGGACCTTTTATTCCTTGTCTTTTTCCTGCTTTAAAACCTGCGTAAATTAAATTTATTATTATTATGACTCTTCTTGTTGTTCTTCTTTGCTTTCTTCTTCTTCTTCTTCTTCTTCTTATTATTATTATTATTATTATTATTGATAATAATAATAAAATAATAATATTAATAAACGCACGTGTTTTCACTGAATCAAACACTACAACATAAAGCTGAGTTGCATTTTTATATTTCCCCTCCTCTCTTTACCAAACACGATACAGTTAAGTTATTTTTTTAATATAGATTCTAAACAAAGCGTATATTATGCACAGTTATACTAGTGATGGAAATATCAGTTTCATACGATTATTTTTCTCGAATAAAAAACCTCTTTTAACAGTTACTTTAACAAAATATTTAACAGTATATTTCTATTTTTAATAATATTTAATACACATTATATAATGGCTTTCAAAATGGCAGGAATCCAGGGAAAATATTTCAATTAGCTATAATGTGTCCTTCTGTTAAATTAAGTCTATATTAAACCTGTTCTGATTTTTTTAATTAACCTGTAGCTATTCTTCTTCTTCTTCTTATTATTATTATTATTAGTAGTAGTAGTAGTAGTAGTAGTATATTATTAATATTATTATATTTATTATTACTAATATTATTATTATTAATATTATTATTAGTATTATTATTATTATTAGTAGTAGTAGTAGTAGTATAATCACCATCAATATCATTGTCATTATCAATTTAACATTGTCTAACAAATTCCAACACAATATTATGAATAAGCTATAACTAATTCTTAGCTAATAACATTTAATATAATTCGGATCGGACCAAAAAATTGAAATGCGTTCTTGTAAAAATATTGCTTGTTTCTGAGCAAACTTTAAAATGTTGGCTTTTTTTTATTAAATATCAGAGGGTTAAAACCTGATATTTAAGATTATGTAACAACTTAAGGGATTTGTTAGATTTTGCAAGAAAAATATTGCGCTTATCACGTTTTACAATAAAACGTACTTCGAAAGCAAAATTAAAAACAGAAAATATCAAAACTTGGGAAAAATGATTACTGTCGACATGCTGACGTAAAAAACTTTACAAAATGACATTTATCGTGTTTTTGCATTCGACTCTTCTTGTATATATATATATATATATATATATATATATATATATATATATATATATATATATATAAACATACATATCTATATATTAATATATATATATATAAATAAACATACATATCTATCTATTAATATATATATATATATATATATATATATATATATATATATATATATATAAACACACATATATGGAGAGAGAGATGGAGAGAGAGAGAGAGAGAGAGAGAGAGAGAGAGAGAGAGAGAGAGAGAGAGAGAGTATGTTGCCCTAGGACACTTTTTTTTCAAGTTACGATGCGGAATACGATGTTTGTACGGACCCTGATTACGGTATTTATTTATTTATTATATGCATGTGTATTATATACAGTACTGTGTATGTCACTAATTTTAATGCTGGATATATATATATATATATATATATATATATATACATATATATATATATATATATAGTCCACATAGAGTACTGTTTCGCAGCTCATTAGTAGGCTAGACAAGTAACTTCCTCAAGCATGGATCGAACCCGATCACCCAAACGACAATCAGAGCTTCTAACCGTTGCGCTATAAGTGCAGGAGGTGAGGTAACAAAGTTTTGACATCGTCCTAATACATAAGATCAATTTGTTTACACAAAGAGCATATATATATATATATATATATATATATATATATACATATATGCTCTTTATTTATATATATATTTAATATATAAATATATTAATATATATATATATATATATATATATATTAAATATATATATTTATATATAAATAAAGAGCATATATATATATGTCTTTGTGTAAACAAATTGATCTTATGTATTTGGACGATGTCAAAACATTGTTAATTCACTTCCTACACATAGCTCAACGGTTAGAAGCTCTCTCCCCCATCTCTTTCTCTCTCTCTTTCTCTCTCTCTCTCTGTATATATATATATATATATATATATATATATATATATATATATATATATACTACTTCTAATCAAACCCATCGCAAAATCTTTAAAAAACTCCCTTTTAAGAAGAGGTGTTAAACTCCCTCAACATAAGGTTTCCAATACTACAAGGAAAAAGTTGTGGAGAAAAGGCTATATTCCAAATATTTAAGTAAGAAATATACAATTTTATAAACGGAGACAACTTACAAAATTATAACACCCGGTGTATAAATTGTTTATTAGTGCAGTTAAAAGTAGCAATCACTTCTTAAATGTGCTTTCATACATAAAGCAGGCAAATTTACCGAAGTTGAGCTCGAATTCTTGATAACCGTAAGCAAGGTTTGTCGACATGGGCGATCGCAGTAAATAGCAGTAAAATGGTGATTTACAAATTTCTTAATAACATAGAGAATGATGGGCAAGCAAAATTCATTGGGAGGCTGACAAATCCTCACCTGCCTTGTGTAGGAGAACAAGACCGATGTTTATGAGAGTCAGAAGATTTGTTTCTAGTCAAATTAGGACAATTACAGATGCTGATTGCACTCTCGTAAACAATGAACAACATTTACAACAAAAAGCATGGTAAATGAAAAGCATAAACACAGTCCTCGCTTGCTTTCACGACGGATGACGGACTGATTAATGTTTTGTCGCGGATACTAATCATGGGACGTTGAGATGTGGTAAAAAGTCATGTTATCTGATGAGAAAATATTCAATGTCCCTGATGGTTTCCCACGGTATAGGAATATCGAAAACATGCCTCCTGATTTTTTTCCAAACGTCATAGTGTAATTCGTATTTTTTAAATTCGTCGGACCACTGTGTATGTGTGGAACCCGGGGATATTCCTGTGGAACTCGTGAATTTCCACAAAATTTCGAATGTAACCTTTTATTTTATTCACGGATTAGCTTACTTTTGTTGCTTGATAAACGTTCTAAGTAATTCGCAAAAGAGATTATAACAATCGATTTTTCCAAGTACTCTTACCAGTCCGGCATTGACCTTAGTACGAATTTCGGGAGATTTAAAGCTTATTATTATTTCTACTTTAAAATATCACCATTTATTACTAATTATTATTACAATATATTACTCCGTATATGTATATATGCATATGTATATAATAGTTTTTACTTATTACTGTATATATTATACACCTGAAGGAGGCTGGAAGTTACATAGGCCGAAACGTTGTTAAATTTATACTCAAGATGAGAACAGTAGTCCGAGGAATCAAAATAAATTCAGAGTATTTTAATAACACGTTTAAACGTTTGTTGTTTAAAATAACGCGTACTACGGATGGCGATAATGATAAAAAGGAGTGCTTTTTCGTAAAACATTTATGAGATAAAAAATATGTTTAGTATCTTCTGCCAAGCGGATTACGATGTTCCATTTATTTTATTCTTTGTTCTTTAACTCATCTACAACAGTAGCTTTTTATAAAAGTAAACGATTTTAACTCTCGCAATGTAATGGCAATTAATCACAGTTTCCGTTTTTTATGGCTCACATAAGCTATACTAGAAATAAAAGTTGTATCCCCTGGAAAGTGTTTTGGTAGTGTAACCTATGTAAAAATAAATTACAATGTTTTTTTCTTACGCTTTAATATGACGTTTGTTGTAATATATTTTTAGTCTGAGACGTTTTTTTTATTAAGCAGTATAGTTCGATATTTTCAATTTTCCATAGTAAATCATGGGTTTTATTTCATGAATAAGGCCAACCGCTTCCCTAGACAAATTCATAATTAAAAGATACTCTAACTTAACATCTAAATCTGACCCCATAGATCGCCATATGCATGGAATATGTGCCTACATTAAAAATGCCTTTCATGTGGTAGGGATATCTCCAGAGAAGACTCTTATTTACCTTATATATGCTTCTGGGTTGCACTAGCTGACACCACTGCATTTATATTTGCCATTTATCTCCCCCACAACAGTGGGGTTACTATATTTAAGGGCATAACTGAGAAAATTGACCACATCTTGTCTGCTCATCCTTCGGCTAACATTCACATTTGCGGTGACTTCACTATCCATAATGTGGAATTGCTGACCGACTCACACAAGACCGATCACGAGGGAGGTTCTGTGATGATTGTGCCACTGCCTATGACCTCACTAAGATTGTTCACGAACCCATCCGTGTGCCCGATACTACCGGTCACTATGCAAGCCTTCTAGACCTTTTCCTCACAACTCCCCCAAAGCTATGTTCATGTTCCGTTCTATCTCCTCTGGGATCCTCCAACAACTCCGTTGTAGCAGTTAAGATAAAAATGAAATGTAATAAGTCTTCAGACATACCTCTCCACCGTACTGTATATCGATACACTATGGCTGACTGCGATAGCTTCCGTACATTCATATCTGATCTACCTCTGCATTCCATGTTTAAAAAGTATGTGTCCTCTTCAGTATCAGACCTGACCGACTGGTTAATAGTAGGCATAGACAGATTCATACCATGCAAAAATGTCCAACAAAAACCTAACAGCCAGCCATGGTTCTCCCCTGAATGTGCTGCTGCCATCGCGGACAGAAATCACTTTTTCCATATCTACCAACGTAATAGATGTGCTGAGACTAAAGCTGCTTTCAGGACTGCCAGCAACCACTGTAAAAGAGTAATGAAAAATGCAACAGAGCTATATGCTCGTTAAATCCAAAGTAGCTGAGCAGCGGCTTGGTTCCCACCAGTTTTGGCAAATAGCAAACAGGATCCTGAACAGAAGCGTGTGTTCTATCCCATCCATCATCAATGGACCTGAGGTCATCTCGTCAGCATCAGACAAGGCCAAACTATTCGTCAAGAACTTTGCAGCTTATTCTACGCCATGCGACATACAAATATCTGTGCGCCAAGCTAATCAAGAACCTTGATTCCGGTAAAGCAACTTGCACTGACGGTATTCAAGTTATAGTGCTGAAAAAGCTTCACCCAGAACTTGTCCCCATACTTAAAAAATTGTTTAAGCGTTGCCTTAAGGAGAAGTGCTTTCAACACCTTGGAAAACCTCATCAGTACGCTCTGTATTTAAGAATTCAGGTGGAAAGTCATCTCCCTCTCGGTACAGACCAATAAGTATCATGTGTGTCATGAGTAAGTTGTTGGAATCCATATTAAATAAATAAGTAGTCAACCACCTCAGCAGAAACAACCTTCTTAGTGGCATGCAATATGGTTCCGCTCCACAAGGTCTACAGCAGATGGGCTAACGGTTATATCTCAGAGGATTAGTGAATCCCTTGACAAAGGCTTCATTTCCAGGGCAATTGCTCATGACATATCGAAGGCCTTCGATAAGGTATGGTATAAAGGCCTACTTCACAAGATTTCCAGCTACGGTATCACTGGAAATGTTTTCTCAATCATTAAATCATTTCTCTCCGATAGGTTCATAAGAGTAGTGGTCGATGTTCAGAAATCAGAGTCCCACAGTATGAATGCTGGAGTCCCCAGGGGTCCATCCTGGGCCCAACTCTACATCAATGATCTCCCAAAATACATACTTAAATCATTCGTTTACATCTATGTTGATGACACGACCATCTATGGCAACACATCAAAGGTCGTAAATGACAAAGTTCTCTCTGATTCTCTCTCCTTTGATCTTGAGCGGGTGTTACAGTGAGGGAAGGGATGGCTGGTCATTTTTAATGCATCCAAAACCAAACTTTTATCTTTACATTATCAACGCTCTAAGCCCAATCTGGAATCAATTGAAATAGATGGCTTTCGTCTTGGGGAGGCTCCATGTTTTGACAAGCTTCTGGGTGTTACCTTTACTCCTGATCTGAAATGGAACAGGTATGTTGCCAAGGACGCTGGGAAAATGGTGGGATCCTTCTACCGCTCCAGAAGATATCTCACTACTGATGCAATTCTCTATCTGTATAAAAGCCAACTACGTCCATGGATGAGGTACTGCTGCTACATCTGGGTAGGAGCTGCCAAAAACAGCCTATTCCCCCTTCATAGAGTACAAAATAGACTTCATAGCTTAGTTGGGGATGCCCTTTTTTTTCTTCTCTGCAGCCTCTCTTCCACAGAAGAGACGTTGCGAGCCTGTCTTTGTTTTATCGTTATATCCATGGCAAGTGATCGTCTGAGCTCCAATCCCTCGTCCCCCCTCGCCAATCTTTCACGAGAAACACCTGTCTGGCTGAACCTACACTCAATAATGTTCCCCACTCTTTATGTGTGCCTAAATCCAAACGTAGATTCCATGATCAGAGCCTCTTTCTCAGAAGTACACGACTGTGGAACTCACTTCCGTTTACCTGTTTCCCACCTGACTACAACTTGGATGTCTTCAAGTCCAACATAAACAAATTCCTGACAAACCGCCCCCTTTAGTAAGACACTCTATCAAATATCTAATACTAAAGATTACTACAATACTATCTCATTAATTACTGTACACGCTATAACCCTTATCCCTGAGTTGCCGCCGGGCCTTGATATGTGGTGACCTCCATGTAAAAAAAAGGTTGATGATTCATATCTATTAATGTATTGCGTATGTGATCTATATTCTATTGCTATAGTAATATGAACATTTCCAAATATCTAAAGATGAAGAATTGTTTTCTCATACTATAGTAGGCATAATTATAGTCTTCTCTCCGTCTTCGATACTTTCAATTAACTTTCGCTCTAATCAAATGTTCTGCTAAGTACAGATATAATCGAACACTTCATTTATTTAATTTTAAAGCGAGATGACAGAAAATAAAACTATTAATTATCATTTAACATCCGTCTCTGTATTTGTAGCGAGCTAACTTTTTCTCATTTTATAACACTTCCTCCATGCTCCGACCAGTTTCCACACGCTTATAAATTCAAATGCGAGGAATTTCGAAAAAAGGACGCGTTTAGTCTCTGTTTCATCAATTCGGGTAAGATCAGCTTCGTCCTAAAATTTTAACGAATACAGTGTATGACTTCACTCGTTTTTTTACGCATGTATTTAATCGTTCCTCTCGTGAGCGTTTCAACATTCCTAGAAAATAGATGAGGTACACAATCACCCCATTCTATTTTAAACTAGAAACATACATAACATATGAATTCAGAATTATCAAACTTTCTCAGTGCATTTATCATATACAGGGTGTAAAGATAAAATAGTCGTACTAGAAAAGGCAGCACGATTATATTTCCGTTTAATGAAAATCGTTTTTCTTTGTTTGTTGTAAATTATGTAAAAGTAAGCCATTTGTTTTCAAATCTCAAGAGCGATAGGAGTCTTCTGTCTATGTCTGAAACTGACACAATCTTCAGCGAGCGAGATCAGAGATGAGCCGCTGTACAACTCATGTTCTCACCTAATCGCAGTTATAAAAACAGGATCGTTGTCAGTACTCTCACAAGTCATCGCTGAATAGCTACGAATCGCAGGGACGTGCCCAGAGTGATAGAAAAGAACGTCTGCCCAAGGTTATGCATTTGGTGTGGTTTCAAGTAAGGGGTTCATAATGCCATTTTACATCTTTGACGCCGGCTTGAGAGTCAACACCAAAATGTACCTGGATGTGCTCAAGTGTGCGGTGAGCCTCTGGTACAATCAGGTTACTGCTGGATGACCCTGTGGGTTGCAACAAGACGCGACGCATGCTCACGTGTCTAAAGAGACTAAGATTTGGCTTCAGAAGGAATGGTACTACTTTCTACCCTTCTCTGACTGCCCCCCCATTCTTTTCCTGGCCTGAGCCGGCTGGACTCCTTTGCTTCCTCATACGCCAGGAACATCACTAATATTATTTCCCGCAATACCAAAGCCAGCCTGATCCCTACCATCCGTCGAGTATTCTCTGAGCTCCCACTGCCGTTTGTGGAAAAAAAGTATGCTCCCAGTTCAAGACCCGTATCGAGCCGGTAAATTAGACTGAACACGGCTTCGTTGAGTTGATGTTAGCTCAACTACATAAACAAGTTAACTCACTTGATTTTTTTTCAATAAAATATTTTATATAAACCTGTAGTGTTGTTTTCTTTAGATCGACAATTTTATCGTTCCACCCTGTACTTGTGATGAAAGTCTATACTGCTTTTGTACCACATCGTTTTATTTTATATCGTATCTAATATTTATTAAAGGCATTAACCATACAACGGAGATGCTAATATTAAAATAGTATTTTTCAAGAACTATACCTTTGTAAAATAATAATAATAATAATAATAATAATAATAATAATAATAATAATAATAATAATAATAATAATAATAATAAGTGGATGCAATAAAATATAAATATAAAAACAAGAACTGATGGTTATTATTTTCGTAGCGTGGGAGGGAACCTGGTACTGCTCGATTGTAAAATACGCTTAAATATGATATTTTAATTAATCAGGATCTGCTTAAAACGCCAACGTTTGTCTGTTACGATTCAATTTTCATAGCATATTTTTGGTCAGTTACGCTTACATTTCAAAATGTATTTCTGCCAATCTTTTACTATTGTGCGTAGCCTTTGTGCTGTGATAAGCGTTGTTCTATACTATATATAAGTACGATTCATTTTGAAGTAAAAAGTTTGTCAGTTATTTTAGATAGAGTTTTTATTTGTTACGGTTTCGTTTAAATTTATATTATTGTCATTATGTTACGATTAGTATTTTATAAAACGCCAACAAGACGCGACGGATGCTCATTTGGCTTCAGAAGGAATGCCACGACTTTCTACCCTTCTCTGACTGCTTAGTTTTAAAAGTTTTTAAAAGCATTTCTTCGATCAGTTACGTTTAAATGTAAATCGCATTTTATTTCTCTTTCCCATTTATGGTTTATTATATTTTTATTTTCCCCCATTTAGCGGATTTTTACATATAATTTTAAGCGTTGAACGAAGGAACGAATAGATTAATAGTAAATATGGCGATTATTCACGCTACACTGCATGTGTTTACATGTCTGCCTTTCTCTGTAATATAAATCTCAGCTGTCTGTTTTAATGTATGTTTGTATGCCTATCTAAAACTTTTGACAGAGGCCTGGGATGTTCACGCGATCGGTATCGTTTTGAAGCCTGACTCTTCAGAAGATAAATATGGGAAACTAAGCTAAAAACATTAATTTCGTCACACACTCAACTCGGCACTTTTCTACAGGGAGAGGCCGTTCTTTTTTTCGCCGATATTTTCGAATGGCATCGCCTCTTTTCGATTGACTAGTCTTAATTTAAAACTTCGCGACTTCCGGTTTGGCGATTGACGCAACAGCAAATACGTCAGTTTTTTATGTTATTTTCCTCAATCACGGAAAGGGTTTTAACCTGACTACCTGTCTACTATTTTTGTTTGCTCCATACACACCTCAAAAAGCCACGCACCCACGCTGGTTTACAATAATCATCTATATAGCTGATTTTTAAATGATCAGTAGTTTTAGCAGAATGACACAGATTTAAATTTTGCAGTGAAAATATCATAAATCATGGACTAAGGTAGAAAAGGAATTCCAAATGTAAATGGTCTAAAAATTGAAATTTTGCTTATGCATAATAACCTTTGCATTGAGATATGCAACTAGATAGATCTTCGAGCATCTGGGAACATGAACCACCACCGATAACATCAAATGGAAAAGTAACAGTATTCTACGACAACAACATACAGGCAGGCAGATACATAAAAGACAAGGCCATCAAGCCAGATATAGTAATATGGAACAAGCGCGAAAGGACTGCACTCATTATCGACGTCACAGTTCCAAACGACTTTGGCTTTCATAGAGCTGAACGGGAAAAGATAAGAAAATATCAGGACCTAAAAAATTATCTAAAAACAACATGGTATCTGAAAGAAATACACATTATACCAGTTGTGACAGGAGCAACTGGCCTAATAAAAAAGAACCTTCAAAAATACTTAGAAGTAATCCCTGAAAAAACAAGGTGTAAGGAAATACAGATAGCAGACATAAAGGGAACAGTTTCTATTCTTAAAAGAGCCCTCGGATATAAATTTAAACTATAATAAAATCAAGTGTTAGTCCCAGGAAGGAACCCCTTGATATCTTCAAACTAACCAAAGTAAAATAAAAAAAATCTGTGATTTTGTCTTAGTTGGGTTTTTCTGGCGTATTTACTTTGCGGAACTACAATAGCAGTAAGTTTATCTGTGCGCGGTAAGTACTTGTAAATTAAGGAACATTACTTTCGTGGCTTGGAGGACAGGAAGTGAATCGTAGATGACATTATTTAAACGTTTATGTTTTCAATTGCTTTTGTTTTGTTTTGTTTTTTTCGGTGCACGAACACAGATCTGGTACCAATGCCCTTAGCATGGGCAAATGTAGACTGTGTTGACAAACACAATATGGAAAAGTGAGAGATTTTTTTTAAGACAGGAAAAAGATCTTCCCCATACTTTTGCAGTGCTCTTTGCATGTGCTTGCAAAATCTCTTAGATGTGTCCAAATAGTTAATGAATAGTTTAAGCATGTCTACGAATTTTAATTAAAATTTCTGACACTCTGCTTTAATTACATAAGTTTTCTTAGCATTTCAGATTCAATTCGAAATCGTATATTATTCGATATGTGGTGATTACATTTTAATTCGTATATTATTTGTGATATAATCGAAACCGAAAACAAAGTTTTGAAGAGTTCGTGGTTAAATTAATTATTTCAAGTAATGAAGAAATCTCATAACAATTAAAAGACTATCACTCAGAAGAAAAACAGATGTAATCGTACTACAAAACATAGCAAAGGCTATCGTATCAATATATCGATTATTATTCTGTAACAGGCATCGAATACAATAAATTTTGATTTATGTAAATAATATTTGCCCACGTATAATTTTTGTGTGTTTGTTTGAGTATTCCATTGCAAAGTGTTTAACTGAGTTGAAAGTATTTATTTTTTTGTAATTAATGTGTTCCCAAAATAAAAGAAAAATACAATATTTTGCCGTTGTCAAAATAAATTGGGAACCACTGGTTTTAAATGTCATTTTTAGCGATGAACGCATTGAATGAATGACCGCATCTTACATGATGCAATAGTTTTATTAATAGGTTGTTAACGTTTTATTACACGTATCTTTACGATTGCGTTTCACTCGAAGCGTCTATTTAGCAGGCTGTTAAATGATCACTAGTTTTTGACAGAATGAAACCGAGAGATTTATGATAGCAGTGGAAATATCGTTAATTATAGACAGAAGAACACGTTCGAATTGAGATGGTGAAGGACGTTCCAGAAGCGTTTATGATATGGAGAAGATTATATTTTTGCGGACAGAAAGAAAGCGGGGAAACAAGCAAGTTCTTGTTGACGAAGATAGGATGAAAGAAGACATGAATGGGAAAGATTAACGATGCGGGACTAAAAGAAGCGGGAAAATAGCGAAGGAATTGCAAAAATGAAGAAGCGAATCTCGTTAAGAATTGTCTTTGAAATCCACATCCAACGGAATATGAACGTTTCAATCGCCAGTTTTATTATATTTAGCGCATACCGGCAGCGGATGGAATGATCAATATATAATAATAGAAATCACATATATACACGCTGACCGAACACATGCCTCCGATGGAGTATTGAATAAAACTTAACACAATACTATATCCTTACAACTATAAATTTTACCTTTCTAGATTAGGATTCATACTAAATTCAGATGGGCAACATCTCTGCCACTTCTGATAATGTCATGCGGACTGTTGCTATTAATCCTGCCAGCTACACAGGGATCACCTGACACCAGCTTTGGGTTATTTTTGTTTTTTGTTTTTACATTGGCATCATCACTTATCAAGGTCAAGATGTCACTCAAGGATAAGGGTTAAAGGGTGTACAGTAGAAATTGGACAATACAGTAACCGCTAGTAATGGAAATTCGGTAAATTTGTTAATTTATATGGAACGGTTTATGAAGAATTTGTTTACGTTAGACTTGAAGACAACCATATTGTAGCCAGCTGGAAAGCAGAAATACGGAAGATAATTCAATAGGCGTTCAGTTCTAAGAAGAAAGCTTTGCTCATGGAATCTACGTTTAGGTTTAAGCACAGATAAAGAATGGCGGAAATTAGTGATAGTGTTTTCTGCTAGACGGGAGTTTCTGGTAAAAGTTTGCGAGGGGGACGATAAAATGGAGCTCACGTGAGCACTTTCCATGAAAATAACGATAAAGCAGAGACAAACTCGCAACATCTCTTCTGTGAGAAAGAGGTTGCAGGGAAGAGAAAAGGGCATCCCCTACGAGGCTACGAAGTCAGTTTTGAGTCCTTTCTAGCAGCTCCTACCCAGATGTGGCAACAATACTCTATCCTTGGACGTACCTGTCTCTTATATAGATAGAGAATTGCACCAGCAGTGAGATATCTACTGGACCGATAGAAGGATCCCACCATTTTTCCAGCGACTTTGGCAACGGATTTTATGTATGTATTCCATTTTAGATCAGGAGTAAAGGTCAAGCCCAGAAGTTTGTCACAGTATGAGGCCTCCCCAAGATGAGATCCATTCATTTCAATTGATGACAGATGCGGATCAGAGCATTGATGATGTAAAGACAAAAGCTTGGTTTTAGATGTATTACAAGTAACAAGCCAGGTTTTCCCCAGTGTAGCACTTGCTCAAGATCAGAGGAGAGAGAATCAAAGAGAATTTGGTTGTTTACGGTGTTAGATGTGCTAGCAGTGTCATCAGTTTTAATGTCTCCGAATGATGTAAGGATGTGATTAGGAAGATCATTAATATAGATCAGGAAGAGAGTTGGGCTCAGGATAGACCTCTAAGGGACTCCAGCATTAATACTAACAGCTTCTGATTTCTGCCCAACAACCACTACTCTTTTGAACCTATCGGAGAGAAATGATTTTATAATTGAGAAGACATTTCCAGCTATACCGTAGTTGGAGATCCTGTGAAGTAAACCTTTATGCCATACTCTATCAAAAGCCTTTGGTATGTCAAGAGCAATTGTCATAGAAAGGTAGCCTCCGTTGAGAGATTCGCTAATCCTATGAGATATAACTGTAAGCACATCCGCTGTAGATCTAGCAGAACGGAAACCATATTGCCTGTCACTAAGAAAGTTAGTTTTGCTGAGATGGTTGGTTGCTTCTCTATTTAACACAGCAACTTACTCATGAGGCACACGATACTTATTGGCCTGTACCGTGAGGGAGATGAGCGATCACCTGAATTCTTAAATACGGGGCATACTGATGAGATTTTCCAGGGTGATGGGAAGCAATTCTCCTTAAGACAACGTGTAAACAATTTTGTATTGATGGGCGCAAGTTCTTGTTGAAATCTTTTTAGTACTATAATTGGAATACCGTCGAGGCCGGTTGCTTAACTGGAATCAAGATTTTTGATTAGCTTGGCAACATCACGTACATAGCATGTTTTTTGATACAGGAGGAAATAGTTGAGGTTGGCAGCGTTGGTTGCAAAGGTTAGAATTAGCTGCAAATTCTTGGCAAAGAGTTTGGCTTTGTCTGATGCTGTCGAGATTACCTGAGAGTTGGGATAGAGCACACGCTTCTGTTCAGGATTCTGTTTGCTATTTACCAAAACTGGTGGGAATCAAGCCGCTTCTCAGCTACTTTGGACTTGGCGGACTGAGCATACAACTCTCTTGCGTTCTTTATTACTGTTTTTACAGTGGTTGCTCGCAGTTCTGAAAGCGGCATTAGTCTCAGTACATCTATTACGTTGGAAGCAATGGGAAAAGTGATTTCTATGCGCAATGGCAGTAGCACATTCCGAAAAGAACCAGGACTAGCTGTTTGGTTTTTGCTGGAATTTTTTCGAGGGTATGAAACGGTCTATACCTACAACTAACCATTCTGTCAGGTCTTATATTATAGAGGACACATCCTTTTTAAACATTTCTAAGAAGCTAATCGCCTGATATACCGCTATCGGTTGTTAGTTATGCAATGATTAACCAGCTACGTGTATCAGAACCTTACATTGCGAACTTGTATCATAGTTTTTCGCGATTCTGTGTTGGCATGTCTTTCCCCATAAATCTTTCTAGTGAGAATGCTGTCGAGCAAGACATGAGACAGTGTGTTCGATATAAAGAGTAACGTTTCGACTTACAATTACATAAACTAAATTCAAGGCTGTTAAAAAAAAACTGTATTTGTAAAAATCTAATTAACGCGCTTCTCATTTTTAAAAGGTGAAAAAGTCTCAAAAATAGGCTCTGAATAATTTGGATGCTATTATTATTCGACTTTTAGAGCAAATATGACGTGGCGAACTACATAGTTCAGGCGATTACTTTTCTAACGGGTCTTTATTTGTTATATTCTTACGAATAGTCGCTAACATTTTGCATTTATAGAATTACCTTAAAAGTTATATATCTATAGATGGATATATATATATATATATATATATATATATATATATATATATATACAGAGAGAGAGAGAGGAGAGAGAGAGAGAGAAAGTAAGAGATAGAGACATATATGCGGATTTTTATTTTTTTTAAATAACCAAATATAAATTTATTTCAAGTTTAAAAGTGTTCCCTTATAACAAAGCTATACGATATATGTTTATTTTGTTTGTTTTGTATTTATAACCACGTGCGGTTTTTTTTTTGATAAACGAATATTTATTAATCAAAAGTATATATTTTTACCTCATGACAAAACCTTCATCAGAATATTTTCTTATAAAGAATACAATATGTTTTTCCTTTTTGTCTTTGCTTGTGATTGTGTCGTTTGCCACAGGTACATTACGACGATGGTGATTGTGTATTGTCTATTCCAGTAAGGTTAGTAGTAGTAGTAGTAGTAGTAGCAGTAGCAATAGTATTAACAGTTGTAGTAGTAGTAGCAGTTGTAGTAGTAGTAATCAACATTTTAGTAGCGCGTAGAAGATTCAATTCAAAACATGAGTTTAGAAGAACGACCACGTGCGAAATTTTATATTTTTAAATAAACAAACATTTGTATAAATATATATATATATATATATATAAAGATATACAGTGATGATCATATTTATTGGCACGGTAAAATAAAAGTTAAATTTTGTCTAATAAATTCTAAAAAAGGGATTAAATTAAAGAAAATAACAAAGTATATTATGTATTTTTAACTGGCCTTTCCGATGCAGCAATCGGATTTTAGAAAAAATAAATAACAAAGGAACAACAAACATAATTGCAAAAAAACCTTGTTCAAAATTATTGGCACGATTTATTTAATAATCAATTGTATGGCCTTTGGCCTTGATTACCTTCCTCAGTCGCTTTTCATAGTTTACAACCAAGTTGTTGCACTCTTCAGTAGTAATTTTAGCCCACTCTTCCTGACAATAATCCTCCAATTGAATAAGCTTCTTAGGCTTCCTTTGCATTACCCTCAATTTTAATGTTCTCCATAAATTTTCAATTGGATTAAGGTCTGGGATTTGTGATGGCCACTCCAAAACATTAATATGATTGTCTTCAAGCCATTTCTTAGTCAGTTTAGCCGAATGCTTTGGGTCATTATCTTGCATGAACCACCAACGACGACCAAGTGAGAGCTCTTTAGCAGAGTCTTTCAGGTTTTCATCCAATATTTTAACATAATCTTCCTTTTTTATGCTACCTGTGACCTTAACAAGTCGCCCTGGTCCAGAGGCAGCAAAGGATCCCCAAAACATCAAACTGCCTCCACCGTGCTTCACTGTGGGTATGGTGTTCTTAGGCAGGAAAGCTTCGCCAGATTTTCTGTAAATATAAGACACTTTATTATGGCCAAATAACTCTATTTTCGTTTCGTCAGTCCATAGAACACGTTTCCAGAATGCAACATCTTTATCAATATGACGTTTTGCAAAGGCTAGCCTTGCTTTCAGGTGCATAGGCTTCAATAAGGGAGTCTTTCTCGGACGACATGCTTTTAAACCAGCTCTCTTCAAAACTCTACCAACTGTATGTCGAGATACATTCACTCCAGAGGTGCTCTGTTCATCAACAATCTCCCCAACAGAGATGCTTGGGTGTTGTTTTACTTGTCGAACAATTTTCCGGTCATCTCTTGGGGAAAGAATCCTTCTTCTCCCTCTACCCTCTAAACTCATAACGTGGCCTTGCGATTTGAACTTGTTTATTATGGCTCTAACAGTGGATTTGGGAAGGTTTAGCTTCTTTGAAATCTTATCATAGCCCTCCCCATTGGTATGGCATGCTACAACAAGCTTCCTGACGTCTTCGCTGTGTTCCTTAGTTTTAACCATGGCGATTGAAAATTATAATTTAGTCACTTATAATAGTTTAAATAAATCGCTATCTAAAAATTATCTGAAAAAAATTATTCACTGAATTAGCGTTAAACAAGCATAATATGGCTATAAAAAAGTTCAGAAAGCACGTAAACCGGAAATTGATTGATATTATACTGATACTAAAAGAAAAACAAAGCCGTGCCAATAATTTTGAACAAGGGTTTTTTGCAATTATGTTTGTTGTTCCTTTGTTATTTATTTTTTCTAAAATCCGATTGCTGCATCGGAAAGGCCAGTTAAAAATACATGATATGCTTTGTTATTTTCTTTAATTTAATCCCTTTTTTAGAATTTATTAGACAAAATTTAACTTTTATTTTACCGTGCCAATAAATATCATCATCACTATATATTAACATACACATATTCACACACACATATATATATATATATATATATATATATATATATATATATATTATATATATATATATATATATATATATATATATATATATATATATATATATATATATATATATATATACACTGGAAGATAAACTGAATATTGAAATTGTTCATATCTTTCTTTTTCGAACATTTGAAAGTTTCTTGTAAAATATAATGCAGGTCTATGGTTAATATTTTATAACAATTCGTAAAAAAAAATCCTCTGTATTTTCAATTTAATACATTTGTCGAGATTTAAACGCATTTTATTATATAGGTCCTGGCGGGCAATCTTTAGTTTTGTGTCTTCGAGGTTAATATTGCCTAGGGTTTTTTGCTTCCGTCTTGTCTCTCTTTTTCCTTGCAAGACAACCACACACACACCCACACACCCACCCACACACACACACACACACACACACATATATATATATACACATATATATATATATATATAATACAGTATTTATTACGACACTATATATAAATTTTTCAATGGCGTAGCAGCGGTTTTATTGCGCTGAATCAACCATACAATAGAGGTTGGAAAGAGTCAGCGCAAATTCATCAGCAACATTGTATCTTCAGCTCTTACATCCACAAAAGAGCACTTTATTGGATTTTTTCATCGCCCTCTGACACGATATATATACATATATATATATATATATATATATATATATATATATATATATATATATATATATATATATGTGTGTGTGTGTGTGTGTGTGTGTGTGTGTGTGTGTGGATATGTGTGTGTGTGTATACAGTTTCAAATGGAGAGCAGTTTTCGATATTGGCGCAATATACAATGTAGTGTCAGTATTATTACCCTAAATAAAATATATGTTTTTAATTCACGTCTGAAATAAAACCCGTAAGTTCGTATCAATCGCAGCCATTAACTAAGACGTAAACATCGTCTTGCGATTCACAATTCTGACTGTGATATCTCTAATGTTCTGGTGATTGACAGCCAGCTTTAAATATATTTTGCTTTCAGGAGATAGATCTGTTTTATTATGGAAAATTCTTATATCAGTCGTTAAAAGCAATCCTTATAAAAAGCCCATAGAAATGATAAAAAAATATTGGTTTAAGTAATATGAAAAGGACACATTCATTTCTATGGCATTGGTACCCTTGCATATGAAATGACGCGGGTGCACTAGCATATGAAATTTAACGAATATATTCGCATGTGCAATTAAAGATTGTAAAGTTAGTATAGCAAATTGCATATGTACACTAGCAGAGGAAATTACAGCGGTACAATAGCATATCAAATTAGACGGATACACTAACGTATAAAATTACAGTGTCACAATAGCATGTAGAATTATATGTGCAATATAGCATATACAATTACACGGATACACTTAAATATGAAATGAATCGGACTTACTAGCATGGAATTACAGCTGTAGAATTGCATAAGAAATCACACGAATACAATTGTACGTGTAAGGGTATACTAAGTTATGAAATTGCAGTAATAATATATGTAAAATGACACAGACACAATTACACATAGAATGCCCCAGTTCCAACATATGATGCTACTAAAGCACAATTATATATGGAATAACACAGGTATATTAACATATTAAATGAAACAGTCATAATAACATATGCCATATCAGATATATACTGATATATTAAATAACACAGGCACAATAGCATACAGTAAAAATAAAATGCCACTGACTAATTGCATATAAAATAACACATTATACTACCATATCAAATAACACAGGGACAATAGCATACATAATTACAGAGGTACACTAAAAATAAAATGACAAAGACACAATTGCATATAAAATAACACATGTATACTAACATATTAATAAACAAAGGCACAATAGCATACCGAATTACAGAGGTATACTAAAAATAAAATAACACAGACACGATTGTATATGGAATTACACAAGTATTCTAATATACGAAGTGTCAGGGGCACAATATCATATAAAATAACAAACGTATACAAACTGAAAATAACACAGACAAAATAGCATATAAAAATCACACAGCCATATTAATATATGAAATCACACAAGCAATATAGCATATAGAATAATACAGGTACACTAACATATAGAAATGATATAGGAACGATAACATATATAATCACACAGGTATGCTTACCTATAGAGTGACACGGGCACAATAGCATCTGAAATTACATAGGCAAAATCACATATTAAATCACATAAACACAATAGCATACACAATTTCAATTGTACAATATCATATAAAATAACACAGGTATATAACATTAGATGACATCGGCAGAATAGCGTATATAACCACACAGGTATAGTAACATTTGATATCACAATAGGACACCATTATATAAAATCACACAAGTACCCAAATCCCTTGAGCCCCTGGAGGGGTATAGGCCATCTACAACTTTTTGTAGATGATTTTATAGCGACTGAGTTCATTTTACGGGGTGAGGGTGCTGGCCCCACGCCCAACCTTCCCAGAAGGTCCATACAGAACCTATCCTTCCCAAATAGTCACCCATCATGTACTGGACAGGCTCAACGTTGCTTAAAGTCGGTGATCTGGCGAGAACCGGTATGTTAACGTGATTGTGCCATACCACACAAGTATAATGAGATAAAATTACATGGACACAAAAAATATATGAAATTACATGAACATAATAACATACAACATTGCATAGACCCATGAATACAATGGTAAAAAAAATTACGTCGTCACAATAACATATAAAATTACATATAGATTGAACTACGTATAAAATTACATGGACAGAATTACATGTAAAATTGCATAAACACAATAAAATATGGCATTACATTGACACAAAAACATATAAAATTACATTGACACAATAACATATGAAATGACATGGACACGTAAATATATTAAATTCCATGGGCAATAACATATGATATTACATAAACACAATAATATATAAAATTACATGGACATATTTACATATAATTAATTACATAAAAGATTACACTTGTACACTCGCATATAACATAGCAGAGTTATACAAAAATAAAATTACACAGACAGAATAGCATATGAATTCACAGATTTATACTTACATGAAACATTTCATTGATACAATAAGATATGGAATTTCATGAACGCAATCTATATATCTATAAAAGTTAACGTGTCTGTGTATCTGTGTGTGTGTCCGTCTGTGTGTGTTCAATTCCCTACGCAATAACACTGTCAATTTTAAGTCTGCATACTCGAAATTTGATGGGAAAATCTACGTGATCGGTTTCAGGCCAGAAATTTGGCTGTTAAAGGGTCAAAGTTCAACGATTTGACCTTTGAGAACTCTAGTAAATTCCTCGGACAATTTTGGGCGTAAACACTTGAAATTTTAGATATAGGTTCCTTTGACATAGATCTAACTTACTAATTTGATATGAGCCCAAAACAGTAAATCTTAAGGGGTCATAACAGGGATCAAAGTTAAAAATATTTACCGCTTTTTTTTGCTCAACATACACCTCCAAACACCCGGGTAACGCCGGGCTGAAATGGTAGCAACATATAAAATTACATTTACATAACCGCATATGATATTACATAGACACAATAATGAATAAATTACCTTGGCACATTAACATATGAAATAAAATACTCACAATAATACATGAAATTACATTGAAATAATAGTATATGAAATTACATTGAAACAATAATATATGAAATTACATTGAAACAATAGTATATGAAATTACATTGAAACAATGATGCATAAAGTTACATGGAAACAATAAGATATCATATTTTATAGGTACAATATTATATAAAATATATAAACACAATAGCATATTAAATTATATGGACACAATAATATATCAAATTATGTGGACACAATTACATATAAAATTACATAGACACAATGTGAAATTACATTGACACATTGCGATATAAAAGTATATCGACACAATGAGATAGCAAATTATATATACAGCAACATATAAAATTACATGGAATCAATAATATAATATTACATGAACACAACGCCATATTAATTTTATAAACACAATAAAATATGAAATTACATGAACACAATAATATACGAAATTTCACAATGATATATTAAATTATAATAAACATAATAACTCATGAATTTTGATGGGCACACAAATACAAACATTTCCATGAAGAGAATAACATATGAAATTGCATGGACACAATAATATAAAAACATTCGTGGACACAATAACAAAAAAATTACATAGACGCAATATCACACGAAATGACATAGATACAATGGCATATAAAATTACATAGACACAATATCACACGAAATGACATAGACACAATGACATATAAAATTACATAGACGCAATATCACACGAAATGACATAGACACAATATCACACGAAATGACATAGATACAATGTCATATAAAATTACATAGACACAATATCACACGAAATGACATATACACAATATCACACGAAATGACATAGATACAATGACATATAAAATTACATAGACACAATATCACACGAAATGACATAGACACAATATCACACGAAATGACATAGATACAATGGCATATAAAATTACATGGACACAATACATCATCAAATTGCCACCGAAGGAGAAGCTTTTTTTTAATTTTCAGGACTATCAAGTTCTCGCGCGACATGAAGGTGGATGCATCATCCGATCAAGGGAAATGACAAACCACGCTTATTATTTTCACTTATTTTGTGCTTGCCACTTCGACTTCGGTGATCCAACGAGAGCTGAATCAACATCAATATATCGTATAGCAGACAGCCGCCCGCATACAAAATCGAAACGGTAAGTGTGGAGATCATTAGAAAGACAAAAATAATTTATGTATCAAAAAGTTAAAATACAAACGTAATTTAATAATTTGATAGAATTATTTATTCGAAGACTAGGAAAACATATTATTTTGTTAATTTCGACGAAAAGTGTACATCTGTATAAATGGTTCCGAGGATCTCACCAAAGAGCTAGCAATACCTGCAATAGAGCAATCTCTGTGGTTAAGTCTAGCTATGTCAAACGATTCCTGATTCTATTTCATCTAATAAGTGTGGCTCATGCGATTTTTGGATAATCTAAAACAATGTAATTAATAGGTGTTCTCCGCTATTCACCCTCTTTTAATTTCATCTTTTAGAAGATGAAATGATCTCTACAGATCTTGTCATCTTCTAAGGATAAGACTGATCTCTTTGCTCGTCGTTTTGCTGAAAACTTTTCTATCTATGTCTCCCCTGAGATTCCTGATTGTGTTATTATCAATCTAAAGAGTGTTGCTAGAATTCATGCTGCTTTTGATAAACTAAACACTTCCAGTCCTCATCTGATTCTTCGTGTTGTTCTGAAACGGTTTTACCCGCCATTTTTTTGTCCTTTCGAAGTCATTCAATTTTTGTTTGTTGCAGATCTGTTTCCATTCTTGTTGTCCCTATTTTAAAAAAAATATACTGGTGATCAGTCTGACCTAACAAAATATCTGCCTGGTAGTCTTCTATCTAATATAAGCCAAGGTCAATCAACAACAAGTTGTTTTTATTTTCTTTAAAAAACTGGTCCTCTTTACTAATGTACAGCTGATCGGTTGTAACTAAACACATCTGTCGGGTTATGGATATTTCAAACGAAGGTAGAGTCATGGCGCTTGATATTTATAACGTGATCGAAAATGTGTGGCATCCCGGTCTTTGACCTACACTTCTACGTATTGGGCATAAAGATATTGACATTGTAAGATCATTTTCTTTATGGATAAAGGTTGCGCGTAACATATGACGAAGTATCTTCATTTACTTCTCTAGAGCTTGATTCCAGCTTCGGCACTGATTTTTTCTCTATACAAATGCCCTTACAAAGAATAAGATTCAGAGAATCAACATTTATGCTGACACAATCTTTTAGCCTGGTAGAATCCTTCTCGCCAATATTTCTCAGATCAGTTGAAATATGCAGTTGAGTTAGATTTGATCTGAATCTAGTTTTAGATCTTTTTTAATTGTAGGCGTGTGCCTTTCCTGCCTTGAATTCTAAAACTTATTAGTCTTTCTTTCTCACCAAATCATTGTAGAATCCATGTATTACATTGATTGCAATTTCTGTCGTTTGAAAAATCTATCGCTCTAAACACTTTGTTATACCCGAGACTATTCTTTATCTCTACAAATTTAATATAAGACCATGTATGGCGTACGTTTTTCATAGTTTAGCTGGTAAGCCTATTGATAAATTGCAGTAACTATCTGTAGTTTGATTGCTCCTATACCGTCTTCTTCACTGCCAACTCTCTTGATTTGCTAGTCTCAACAACTATAATGACATGGGGTCCTCTAAATTATCGGATGTGTTAATTATTTTGTTCCAGCACGTTTGACTATTCAGTCTTGACGCGTTTAATCCATTCGTTGTTTTCATTCCTTATTGTTATATATCTTACTATTTCAGTAGTTTTTTTTTCCAAAAGTTATGGAACTTTTCCTGCTAACTGTTTTCCATCTATGTCATATTCAAGCATTACAGGCCATCCAGAAGTCGTTTCTAAGAAAGATAACTGGTTATAGTCAATTGAATTATTGGCAACTGCTGGATACGTTGAATATCAAATCGATTTAACGCAGGCAAGAAAGATATTCAATCATCTATACTTGGCGTATGATGGAGAACCAGGTGCCCAACGCTTGTATACAGCACCATATCTCAAAACGTGGCAGAAGAAGTGTGGTACCACCCCTAACCAGTGCCAGGGACAACTGGATCCGACGGCTCAGGGAATCGAGTTTAAATTCCCGGGGTCCTACGCTCTTCAATTGCCTACCACGTAAGATCAGAGAGATCACGAACTGCAAAACAGAATCGTTCAAGTCGGCGCTGGATACCTGGCTGAAGTCTGTACCAGACGAACCTTAGATCCCCGGTTATACCGCTATGAGACGCAGTGAATCCAATAGCTTACGCCACATGCTTGTCTGTGTAAAGAGGGACAGCGAAACGGTGCAGCGGTCTATTGATTCGACGCCGCCTATACCGTCCCAACTGGACGCCGGTTGCCGTAGTGACCTTGGAGAGCTCTGACCGCCGAAAGACATCACATAAGAAAAAATATATATATATACATGACGCTATTTTGTGTAGTCGGAGTAATCAAGATAACCAGTTTTTTTAATCGAAACTCAGTCGAGACATAACATAAAGCCAGTCGATGTAAGCAACAAGATGATTATTGCAAAGAGAGGAGATTCTATTGACATAAGTCTTGAAAATATGCTGTATTTTAATATTATAGTAAACTAGACTACCCGTGACCCGTTGGGTCAGTATGTTATATTAGCTATAGAATTCATGTCTGAGCCTGACACTTGTGACGTAAAGAAAATAGGTTTTTTTTGGACATAACAGTAACATTTCTATGAAACCTTCATATAACATCATTTATTTTTAATTTTCACATTTCTGCTCAGATTTTACCCGGTTAAAACCCAAACATAACCTTTCGCTTGTGTTCGAATAGCCTATATATTAAAGTTGCGGGTCTGTAGACAAATAATGACAGAGGAGTTTAGTAGGAAAACATTTTTAAACAAATATGTATACACATATGTAAAAAAAGAAGGTTTGTGTTTATACTAACCTTTCATGCAAATATAACGCAAGTATTAATCACGGAGAATATCCTTATGTATATAATTAGACGTAATAGTTATCTAAAGTTGATGAACCCATAGGAACACTGAAATGTCAAAATATGGAATTAATTGAAATACCTGTTTAAAAATTAGCAAGATCTTTTGTAGATGACTGCAATCCCACAGCCCATATATAACAAAGTTATGTTTGCTTTTTGAATAAACGGGAAGAAGGCCGTTTTATATGAATATCAATACACGACAAGAAAACAACTGTGCATATATATATATATATATAAATATATACATATATATATATATATATATATATATATATATATATATATATATATGTATGCTTCTGTGTACGTAACATATTGACATTAGATCTTTGTGTGAATAGTTGGAATTGAATTCGATGTGATCACAGCAAATCTAATATTTCCGAATGCGACTGTATAAAGACTCAATGCTGGACAAACTGTTTCTTTTGTTGCTGTCGAATGGTTTCCTTATCGTGAGCATTGGAAAACGCCAAAAGAAACGTCCCTAGAAAGGATTCTTTTTGAAAAGGAGACACTCCGATTGGCCGTTACCATGAATCCTGAAAAGTATTTACCTTGGAATTATTGCTTTCATAAGACGTATAAGAGAGGGTATTCAGTTTGAAAACGGAATTTCTTTTGTGTTTAACGTAAAAAAAAAATATTGCTGGCATCTTAATTGAATATACTTGATCTAGAATCCGTCCCGTCGAATAACTTGGAAGTTGGGCAAATAGATACAGGGAGGTTGATAATAATATCCGAATTTTTCTATTTACGGTGTTTACGTTCTTCCTCTTCTGTTTTTATTATATATTTTCGTCATATTCATGTAATGACTCCTACAATTTTGTCTTTTTATGATTCTACGTTATTTTCAATGATTTAAACATTGTTTTTACTTACTCGCGCTCACATTTCTTTTACTGACAAACTTCTTTTTTTGTACTTATCATTTTCTACTAGCCTGGGTGTCCGGCGTTTCTCAAGTGTTTGGAGGTGTGTGTTAGGCCAAAAAAAACTAATAGTAAGCAGGGAGGCTCGAACCCGTAACGCGAAGGCGAAAAAGAAAATGAAAGAAAATCTGACGTCTTACCCCTACTCCATGACGCGACCGGAAGTGTAAAGCGTTCAAACGTAATCTCGTCAATGAAAAACAAATGCTTGCGTTACTTTGACACCTCCAACGAAAGCAAATTAGACACAAGGTCATTTTTAATTGGGGAACGTGAAGCAGCTCCTCTAATAAGGGGGAACTTTGGCAAATAAATAGTAATTGTCTCTGTATGAATGGTTTTCTCTACATTGACGAAGGCCCAATTATAGAACAAATATTACCCAGACAATGGTCAGGCGGTGGCGTTTGCGTAAGAATTATTTCGCTTTATACGAAAAATACAAACACTGGTGACGACGACACTATGATTTTTTTTTTAACTCTATCCAAAACAAAAAGATAGAGACGGTGTTTGTTTGCGAACCTGAGATATTACGATCCGGGAAGAATGCGGAAACTTCTCGCGGAATCTACCCACCGCGATAAGCCCGATTTGAAAATACTTTCGTGAACATACACAAACATCAGTCCCATTTTGCCCATTGCGTAATGGGAGTACGCCGTATATATATATATATATATATATATATATATATATATATATATATATATATGTGTGTGTGTGTGTGTGTGTGTGTGTGTGTGTGTGTAAAAGTTTAACTCAGATCCAGGTAACCTACATCAAATATTTCTAGCGTTTAGACTAAAAATTTTCGAAGAATTTTGTAGAGTCTGAAAAAGTAAACACTTCCAACTTTTACTCTTGGCAGCCTAATTTTCGCCCAGAAACTGATAAAAAAAAAACTTTGCTGCATGGTTGAATTACCTTTTATGTGAAATTTATAGGTTTAGACCAACATTGGCTGAATAGTTTGCTAGAAACCGCAAGGGGAAAATCTCTTGTACTTTGATATCATGGCAGCCTAATTTTCAGCCAAAAACCGATCAGAAAGCTTGCATTATGTCTAAATACGCTTTATGTAAAATTTCAAATAATTAGACCCAAACCCGGCTGATTAATTTGGTAGAAATCGCAGGGGTCAATTTGCTTTAAAATTTTTAACCCAATTTTGTCCCCTTAACATGTATTTTATGGGGCTCAAATCAAATTTGTTCTGGTGGTACCCATTCATTTACATATGTAGATAATATTACACATAAATAACAAGACTCGGTTAGTCTGAGTGTGTGTTAACCAGCAGTAACCGAAGGCCGAGCAGAGAGCAGATATGTTCTCCAGCCAAGACTCTCTTACCTGACAACTATTATGTAAATATAATATAAATATACTTTTGCTAATACACTTCTTATTGATCTCCCTTTGTTTGTAGAGCCTTTATTTGTATTGCCTTATACGTTATTTGGTTTAACCTGCAAACATAACAGTTGGTGACGGGGATTAGATGTCAAACATAACAGTACCTTACATCTAAAATTTAAAGTGTTCAGATCCAAAATTGGGCGAGGAGTTTGGTAGAGTTTTCAAAGGTCAAATCGTTGAACTTTGAACCTTTAGAAAGCCAAATTTCTGGCCGAAAACAAATTAAAATATTTGCCTTAATCTCAATACCCTTATGTCGATCTCGTGTCTATAGATTAAAAATTAACAGAGTAGTTTGGTAGGGAAATGTACACACTAACAAACAATTTCACTTATATATATATATGTGTGTGTGTGTGTATGTGTGTGTGTGTGTGTGTACTAGCATTTCAGCGGGCGATGTCCGCTTTTGGCGGTGTATGTTGAGCAAAAAAAAAAAAAAAGCCGTAAATTGTTTTTAAAATTTTAACCCTATTATGTCCTCTTAAAATTTATTGTTTTGGGCTCAAATTAAGTTATTTAGATCCATGTCCGAGGAACCTATATCTACAATTTCAAGTGTTTAGACCGAAAATTGTCGGGGGAGTTTGATAGAGTTCTCAGGGGTCAAATCGTTGAACTTTTAGTACGTAACAGCCACATTTCTGGCCGAAAACCGATCACCTCGATTTTCCCAAATCTCATAACCCTGTATATAAATGTCACGGCTGTAGACTGAAAATTGACAAAGTTATAGCGTATGGAAATGGACACACACTGACACACACAGAAACACACGGGCACGTTCATTTTATAGATATACTAGCAGGGGTGCCCGGCGTTGCCCGGGTGTGTGGAGGTGTATGCTGAGCAAAAAAAAAAAAACAACAAACAAAAACAGTCAATTTTTTTTTAAACTTTGATCCCTATTATGCCCCCTTAACATTTATCGTTTTGGGCTCAAATTGAGTTATTAAGTTAGATCTATGTCCATGGAACCTATATCTAAAATGTCTAGTGTTTAGACCCCATATTGTCGGAGGAGTGTTGTAGAGTTCTCTAAGGTCAAATCTGGTAACTGGATCCCTTAACAGCCAAATTTCTGTCCGAAAACCGATCACAAAGATTTTCCCAAATCTCAGTACCCTGTATATCAAATGTCGAGTCTGTAGACGAAGAATTTACAGAGTTATTGCATAGAGAAATGTACACAGACACACAGACACACACAGACACGTTCACTTTAAATATATATATATATATGTATATATAGATAGATAGATTAATATATATATATATATATGTAAACATAATATATATATATATATGGAAACAATCTTGTGTTTACTGTAAAGATTTTACGCAAATATTATACAAGTATAAACCATGTAGAATATATGCATTAATGTAATTACACGAAATAGTAAACTAAAGATGCTCATCCCATAAGAAAATCGAAAAAAAAACTAATAGGGAATTTATTAAAATAATTTTTTAAAAGAATATGCAAATTAGCTAAATGTTTTGCTAGTGAATGCAATTCCACAGCCCATGGATGAGAAAATTGTATTTTCTTTTTAAATAAATAAAAATAAATATTAATACATACAAAAGAAAAACGAATTTATAGGAGTATAGATAGATGTATCAGAGTGTGACTTTATTTATTTGAATATATATTTTATCCCCCCTCTCAAAAATGGTATCAATTTAATTAATATGGAGTTTGTACCCTCACCATTTAGAAAATAAAACAAGTAAAGGAAAACACGCAAATATCTGCGAGTTAACCTCTTCAATATATATGAAAAATGTGTAAAAAATACCTTTCATTAATTACTATCACAGATCCGATACGAACAGAAAATTATGAGAGAAGATTTAACTTATTTAGTCTCCGGCGTTTCCCGGGAGTTTGAATGTGTATGTTAAGCCAAAAAAAGTGGTAGTAAGAAGGCAGACTCGAACCCGTACTGTGATGGAGGAAACCGTTTTTGATGTTACGACCACAGCTAGACTGGAAGTGCCTTATGTTTAAATTAAGGCTAGACAATGGAAAGGAGAGGATGACAGTAAAAAATATCGGCGAAAAAAGCGACCGCCCTGTAGAAAAGTGCCCAATTGAAGGTGAAGATAATTATGTTTTTAACCAATTTTTCGTATTTGTCGTCTGAAAGGTCGAACTTCAAAACAATACTGATCTTAATAAAATCTGTCGCCTTTGTCGAAAAATTTAGGTAGACATGCAAACATACATACATACATATATTTATATATTGGTAACTAAACATTTTCGACCGAACCGATTAAAAAGATTGCCCTATCTCTGAATGCCCTTTATGTCAAATTTCAAATCTTAAACCAGAAATTGTCTTAATAATTTGATAGAGGTCCATGTTTTTAATTTGACCCGTATTATCACCACTTAACATTTATTGTTTTAGACTTAACTGAAGTTATTAAGTTAGATCCATGTCCAAGCAACCTATATCTAAAATTTCAAATGTTTAGACAAAAAATTAGGCCCCTTTTCTTAGTGTTTTGTCCGAATGAAATGAAACTTTGGTCATAACTAGTTTATTATATTCAAAACATCACATCAAATCACTAGGGTCTTTGGCTTTTTTTTCTCCGTTGACTGTAAAATGCTCAGAAAAACAATTGAATGAGCTCTGTTTTTTTACGGTCACCCTGTATATATATATATATGTCATCACAAATAAAATACGATATATCTAAAACCCATAATTTTAATGGGTGTAGGAGATTTATAGATGATCTTATATGTGTAAACGCTAACGATGAATTCGAAAAAAAACAAACATCTTATATATCCAAAGGAGTTAGAATTGAATTGTGAACAATTTCTGGATCTAACTATCAAAATTGAGGATGGGATTGTTTTTAATAAAACATTTGATAAATGACATTATTTACCATTTCAAATAGTGCGTATGCCCCATAAAGATAATACCTGCCCTGTTTTTATGTTTTATGGAACCATTATGTCAGAGTTTTTGAGAATAGCTCGCGTAACATTAAAATTATTAGATTTTATACCTCCAGTTTCTAGCTTAGTAATAAGGATGATAAAACAAGGTGGGGATGAAACTAAAATATTTAATCAGTTAAAAAATGATTTGTTCGTTATCCTGATGCTTTTGAATCATTTAAAATTAGTCAGAATACATTAATAAAGGAAATACAAAACTTTATAAGAAATGTATAAAATGTATTTTTATAAAATAAAATAACTTAAAAAAATAGTTTAGCTTTTATATGTATTTAATTTTCAATAAATAAGAATGTAAATATATAAAATACTGATCATAGTGGGGCATGAGTAGTAAAATGGATTATTCCTAATCTTATAAATACAAGACTGGTAAATCCAAAATATATCTGTTTTGAATTTGGAAACAGGTAAGATATTCATTTTTATAACATGAATATTTTAGATAAAGTAATTAAGAATAGGAAACTATATTTAATATGTGTAACATATTCTTTTCCTAAGAGTAAGGGAGGTGGTGTTTGATCAACACTGCTGGGGAGCCATGATGTAATGTACTGTTTTGTTTCAAATCCCCGAAACAGTATTTCATAGTAAACAACTGACGATCCCTTAAAAATAAATACTCTCTGGTACTATAGTGAATTCGGCAGACCAAGGTGATGCAGTGATTGCCAGTGGTTAAATGATTTACTGACTAAATAGTTTTATAACGAATGATAAAAAAGAATTGTTATAGTTTTAAAGGTTAAAATCTTCCAAGACTATATATATATATATATATATATATGTGTGTGTGTGTGTGTGTGTGTGTTTGTATATATATAAACACAAACATATATATATATATTTAATGAAAACAAAGGGACGTAGTGTTTACCTGATTTACATAATGATGTACTTCAAACTAATACAAATAACAATATTTTTATATTGAAAATTTAATCACAACCGAATTAGAAAAGCTCAGTGCGCAATTGAGAGTAAATCTTATTAGAGGACTATTTTTAATTAAGCCTATGATGAAGGTTCTCATACTGGTTTTCTCTCTTTTTAATATTAGGTCCCATTTGGCTGGGGACGGACTTCTATTTGGAATACTGCATTGCCCGAAAAAAAAAAAACTTTCATTATTTCAGCGTTTTTGAAGGCCTACCATACGCATCCTAACGCTGGATGATTTTGGAATCCATTCTCTCTAAAGAACTATTTTGCATGTCGGATCAACTGGAGAGAATTTTCGTGCAAGCTGAAATATTATACGCAGTTTGTATATATATATATATATATATATATATATATATATATATATATATATATATATATATATATATATATATATATATATGATTGTTGAGCTGGATTAAATCCGACGATATGAAATAAAATGGAGGTGGAAGGACCTGCATACTCAACGTTTCGCCCGATTTATGCGGGCTTCTTCAATGACCATCCCTCTTGAAGAAGCCCGCATAAATCGGGCGAAACGTTGAGTATCCAGGTCTTTCCACCTCCGTTTTATTTCATATATATATATATTGTAACTGCCGACCACTTCAAGGAAAAGAAAAAGCCTCGACTGATGTTAATAAATTTATTGAACATCGTGAAAACTGAAAAGGAAAATATAGCATTGAACAAATGAAACAAAATGAATACATTTCAATATCAAATTGACAAGGAAATTTAGTGAGTTCTTGGAATGAAGTGAGAGTGTCACATACCATGTTGTCTCTCCGGGGTCGGCAGTCAAAATGGGGCCTGAAGTTGTTTTTTGCCCCTTTCCCCACTACCGCCTGAGTCCGCAGTATATAAGAGGACGGCAACAATTGGTCAATAAAGGGTTAGAGAAGGGGCTATTAGGGGCAGCTACATATATATATATATATATATATATATATATATATATATATATATATATATATATTATATATATATATATATATATATATTACATATCCAATATTTTTGCACTTATTTATTTGGCAATATATAACTACAATAAATTGCGGTTTTACTTAATGCCCTTATTAGCAAATTTTAGCATTGCTACAATTATAATTTGCTGATTCCTTTATGTCCTCTGATGAGAAGTATTAGCGTTCTTTGAAACTCGGCGGAATAAGAATTTTGTAAATTGTTTTTGGAGTATTTAGTCGAACAATACATTTTGATTGTAAAGTTCAATTTACAGTTTAAATTTTCTTTCTCACATATATATATTATATATATATATATATAATATATATATATATATATATATATATAATGATAGCTCTCGTAGGGGATTATTCATCTAGTATCTAATTAAATGGATTCTTATCTATAGTATCTTATTCTCACATTGTTGCCAGTTATTGACAGCGATAAAATCATGTCTAATCAACTCAGTTAAATAAATGTCATGAATATTTGATATTATTCTATCTCCTATCCCCTCTCTCTATCGTTCTCAATCTGTGTATTTCTCTTACTTTTTCCCCCATCTCTTTCTCCTTATTAAGCAGCGTGAGTAAAAATTGAACTAAAACAGCAAAAGACGCCATCATTATGCATTCAATCTAATTCGGAGGATGCTTAAACGAACCATACGTTTTGCAAGGCGATATTGTGAAGATAATACTGAATTCGAGAGTAACGTAGAGGCTCTTATCTAATGTCAGTTTAATTTTAAGCAAATAAAAAGGTTTCTTTTTCGAGCGCGAAATCAATGACGCACCGAAATGATTTGCGCGCAAAATTTATTCATTATTGGCAGTTAAAATGGCATCTATATTCAGAAATTATCAGATTCACAAATATTCTCGACGTTGTTTCACGTCCATATATTTCTATCATCTCGTATGATATTTGTATGTTAATATGTATATATGTATATGTGTATATGTGTTATTTGTGTGTTAATATGTATATATGTATATGTGTATATGTGTTATTTGTATGTTTATATGTATATATGTATATGTGTATATATTATATTTCTATGTTAATGTGTATATGTGTATATGTATATGTGATATTTGTATATTAATATGTATATATATATATGTGCGTATATATGATATTTGTATATTAATATGTATATATGTATATGTGTGTATGTGACATTTGTATGTTAATATGTATCTATGTATATGTGTATATATGATATTTGTATGTTAACATGTATATATATATGTGTGTATATATGATATATGTAGATATATAAAAATGAACTCGTTCGTGTGTGTGTGTGTTTGTGTATACAGTCTCCTACAAAACTACTTTTATAAATTTAAGTTTACACACTTGAGATTTAACACAGATGGTATCGAGATGTTGTAAAATCTTTTTGATCAGTTTTCAGTCAGATATTTGGCTGCCAAGAGGTCAAAGTTCAACGATATTACTTTTGAAAACTCTACCAAACACCCCCGCTAATTTTGGATCTAAACACTTAGAAATTTTAGATGTAGGTTACTTAGACATTTATCGAAAGTTTTGATTTGATTTAAGCCCAAAACAATAAATTTTAAGGGACCCAAATTGGGGTCAATGTTTTAAAACATTTGACCTCTGTAGTCTCTATCAAATTACTCAACTAATTTTTAGTCTAAACATTTGAAATTTTACAGAAAGTATATTCAGATACAGAGCAAGCTTTTTACTCGGATTTTGGCCGAAAATTTCGCTGCCAAGGTGTAAAAGTTAAACAGATATGACTTTTGTCGCCTCTAGCATACTATTCAGTCAATTTTGAGTTTAAGCATTAGAGATTTTACATAAAGTGTATTCAGGTACGCAGCAATCTTTTTACCCAGGTTTTTGAGCAACAATTTGGTTGCAAAGAGGTCAAAGTAAAAGAGTTGTCTTCGTTGACTCTACGAAACTTCTACTCCAATTTTGGATCTGAACACTTGAAATGTTAGATGTAGGTTACATGTCAACCTTTATATATATATATATATATATATATATATATATATATATATGTGTGTGTGTGTGTGTGTGTGTCTGTATATATATATATATATATATATATATATATATATATATATATAATGGTTATATTTAGGAAGCATATTTCATTGTCTTCTATTTTATCTTCTCCAATCTCCGAATAATTTCTCTTTTGTGTTTTTCTCAAAATTGTTTAGGTTTAATCCATAAGTTTCCGTAGCTAGGTCTTTCAATAGCAATACTTCTATAATCCTTAGGTATATAGTGTTGTCAAAACTATGTTTTAAATATATATATATATATATATATATATATATATATATATATATATATATATATATATAATGGTTATATTTAGGAAGCATATTTCATTGTCTTCTATTTTATCTTCTCCAATCTCCGAATAATTTCTCTTTTTTGTTTTTCTCAAAATTGTTTAGGTTTAATCCATAAGTTTCCGTAGCTAGGTCTTTCAATAGCAATACTTCTATAATCCTTAGGTATATTGTGTTGTCAAAACTATGTTTTAAATATATATATATATATATATATATATATATATATATATGTGTGTGTGTGTGTGTATATGTATATATATACTTCATTAACTCACATAAAATTAATATAAGAGAGTATAAATTTATGCGTAAAGTTTAAGTATTTACTTCAAAAGTGCTAGTAGAACTAGTTAGTAAGTTATAAAATATATATGGCGATTAAGCTACACTGTATATATATATATATATATATATATATATATATATATATATATATATATATATATATGAGAACAATAGCAAAAAAATGAAGTCACAAAAACTATGCATTGGTTCATTTATTATCCTGAAATTTTAAACCGCCTGAAAGTGCTGTTGCCGTCTTCGTTGCATCTGCCAATAAAATGTCCCTGTATAGATAATAGACATCTTACATATCGATGAAATGGAATTACCACCCATCAAAATTATACCTCCCCCTAAGCCTTAAGATATATACTACATACATTTAAGACTATGATAGAGACCCTGCACAACTTTTTTTGCATAATACTCTATATAATACGCTACTACTTTATCTTAGAATTCGATAAAACTCCCCTCACACCATCTATAATTTTATTGATTTATTTCTTTCCAGATAAATCCCACGCTAGACGCCGGATCCCCCTTATGTTTCACAGCATGTGCATTACTCTACTGATGAGAAGCATTATGCTTCGAAATGGCTTGGCATAAAGAGCTCCTCTATCACCCAACTAAATGTTTGTATACCTTATTGAATAAATGAACCAATCTAGATTTACGAATATATAGTTTTTGTTTAGTTCTATTATTCTCCTATATAAGCTCCAATGATATTTATTGAGCTTTATATTATCCCGATGACTATCCTCTTATAGAATTGAACTCACTCGTTTCTTCTAACTCACTAAGCTATATATATATATATATATATATATATATATATATATATGTATATATATATATATATATATATATATATATAGTAATTTAGAAAATATATGGCTATTAAGCTACACATAATATTCTGCGTTTCATCCACTTATAGGATTCGTCAGGCTTATGCGCGAATTCTGTGGTTTCTTCTTGTTTTTATATATATATTGAGGATTTCTGGTTAGCCAATCAGCTTTCTAGTATCCACCGCGCCCTTCCTATCAGCCAATGGGCATGCATTTTATCGAACAAAGGATCTGTTTTAGAACTAGGTTAGTGGTTTAACGTTGATTTTTTCCCTCTTTTTATATATATATATAAATATACCTATGTGTACACACATACAGGCGTATATATATACATATATATATGTATACATATATGTGTGATCGTTTATATATATTCATGTTTGTTTAATTTATGTATTTGTTTGTTTTATATTGTTATTGTTAGTTTTAAAGCTATTTTGTATCGCTATCCTAGAGTAAGTTTTATTTTGTGTAACACAGTTGTTTGCTATTTCTCGTCAAAAGTTTAATAGATTTTTAGGTTCTTTAATGTACAGGATAGCTAATTTTTCATGGAGGCATAATTTACATGGGTCGTCTAAATGTCTGCACGTGGTGGCTTGTCTCATTGTTTTCCATTCGACTACCGGCGACTATATATATATATATATATATATATATATATATATATATATATATATATATATATATATATATATATAGTAGTATTTTATTTTACTTGTTTGAAGAGATCAAGGTGCTCCTTCCTGTGGCTAACACTTGATGCTATTATAGTTTAAATTTATATCCGAGGGCTCTTTTAAGAATAGACATCGTTCCCTTTATGGCGACTATCTGTATTTCCTTACAGCTTGGGTTTCCAGGGAATGCTTCTAAGTATTTTTGAAGGTTTATTTTTATTAGGCCAGTTGCTCTTGTCACAACTGATATAATGTTTATTTCTTTCAGATACCATGTTGTTTTTATATCATTTTTTTTGGTCCTGATATTTTGTTATCTTTTCCCGTTCTGCTCTATTAAGTCCAAAGTCGTTTGGAACGGTGACGTCGAGAATGAGTGCAGTCCTTTCGGGCTTGTTCCATATTACTATATATGGCTTGACAACTACCACTCACCAAAGAAATATAAAGGCAATATATGTGTACACCTCTCTAGTGGTCAAGAAATATTAATTTCCATATTAGGATAATTCTGTCAAAGGAAATATTATATTGCATGCGGACTTTCAATATATAGCATTCTTTAAACACCTTTTCATTACTGAGTTACGGTAAGTAACATATCTCATTAAATGCAATCTATTTAAATAATTACGTCGATTATATTACTTATTCGACATAATAGCTTTGTTTCAACTGTACTAATTAAAAATTGTTTAATTATTTAGTTTATTTTAATTTCAAGTCATGCTTGATTAAATTTATTTTATCTGAAATCTAAACCGTTTTAATTTCCAACCAAAAACCAGGAAACCAAAACGGGATGGCTTAATTAAAATATTGTTTTTAACAGAGAACGTTATTAAATATTTTTTTTTCATTTCGAAATATTATTCTTAGCTGAATTATTTTTGTTTATCTTAATTCGGAGGAAATTGTTTTCGCGTATTCTTACTTTTTAAGTAACCTTTTGTATTTGTTAGAGAAAAATAATTAAAACTAATGTCCTCATTTACTTGCATCTTCACGCGGGCAGTGTTAGTCAGAGACACATGTGAACAAAATCCATCATCCCTTGCTCTTTTTCTTTTGTGTTTATAAAATTTAACCGGTGTTTCCCAGGATTTATTATGATACTTATTCCACAGCAATGTGTTTAATTGCATGAGAAATAGATTTTCTTTATAATTTATTTAATATCTTAAATTAAAAATGGTCAATTATATACATATTTTTGTTTTTCATATTTTTTTTGAAATGGGTATTCAATTATAGAATTTGTGTAGATTTTACCTGGTGCTTCTGTAGTTAACTTAACCGGCTCCTAATTTAAACAGAATTTTTGTGAAATGTTAAACTGCAGACGCACCTGTTCACAACTATACAAGTTGTATAATGAAAAAAAGAACGAAAAAACAAAAGTATGCTTTTGTAAATTTACTAACAATATAATTAGCGTCCTAAATTATGAGATGAAAAAATGAACGCATCTCTTAGTAAAAAAACAGCGCCAATTTTCGGGGTGCTGAAAACGAATACCACAGTAAAATTTAATTTAAGAAATTAAAAAAAAATTACTAGGTGAAAAGAAAGTAGGTGCTCATTTTACGTGAAATTTATATAGGAAAGTTACCCCCCACTTTTTGAAAAAAGTAATTTCTTCATATCATGAAAACTACTTATCTGCCCCAAATTTAAACATAATATTCGTTTTCAGCACCACTGAAAACCATTAAAAGTCGTCATTTTAAAGTGTTGGGGGAGTTGGAGTGAAACTTGACATTGACCAAAAAAATTAAGAGCTGGCATTTTGTCGCCTAATACGTTTAAGTAGTCTGTATAAATAATATGGGAGAAGAAATTTTGAAAATTAAATTAACATTATAGCGTGGGGAATAACTTTTCTATATAAATTTAACGTAAAAAGTGAACCCAGTTTTGGCCACAAAGCGTTCAACGAACATGCCATCTCCAGCATTTTTTCAATTTGGCAATCGAGGGGAGGGGAAATAAACCATAACAAATACAAGATTTTTTAGTTTTTTTGTGGTGGGGGTGCGGGAATTACATTTGAAACATAAAATAACGATAAAATTATTACTTTTTTTATGAAACCATTATGTACTTTCACCTAACAATTTTATAAAGAGAACGAACCCCAAAATAGAACAAATTAAATTTTTTTGAGGCAGGGGGATATGATGATTACATTAAAAATATAAAATGACGAAACATGTCATTAAATTGTTTTTGGAATTAATTTTTGGTAGATCTTTTTTGCGATTGCACGAGCATTCATGCTATTTTTATTGAAACAAAAGTTGTAATGATTTATTTTCAATTATCTTTTCTTTGAGGTGATCTTTCGAATGTGTAATATCCGGATAATAGTTTCCTCTCTTTGTAGCCCTTCAGCTGGAATATCTGGTGGAGAGGGTATCACATCCTTCTTTATTTGGGCGATTACATTTACATGTTTTCATTCGTTCTTTTATTTTTGTTCGGGGGGTATCCTCGTTGCCCTGATGAAAGTAATTAGTATACCGGTGTGTTTCACACAGAACTTCATGTCAACCCAGGCAATGTTGGGTAGCCATGCTAGTATATATATATATATATATATATACATATATATACATATATACATATATATACATATATATACATATATATATATACATATATACATATATATACATATATATATACCTATATATATATACCTATATATATACCTATATATATATATATATATATATATATATATATATATATATATATATATATATATACACATTCTTGTCACTGTCATGCAGTGGCTTATTACTAGTTAAGTGGGCGGATATATATATATATATATATATATATATATATATTTATATACATTTTTAACTTTTAAAATGTATTACCCTAAGTATTTTAAAATATTTCGATTCAACTCGAAATTTACACTATTTATCTGAGGTTTTTTGTCTTAATATATTATGCGTCACATATTTTTTAATATATTACTTTTATTTTCCTTGATGAACTTTAGTATTCTCTAGCATTATTCTTCGGAATTCAGAATGATGGCAGCCATATCTTCCCAAATGCTGTGATACTGAACTAGAGCCAGAGAGCCGGAGAGTTAGTCATCACGAGAAGGTGTTCGTAGTATAACCTATGTATTTAGCAGTATTAGAGATGTATTCTCCTAATGGGCAGTTATATTGGTAAACTACATTTGTTTTTTTTTTCTAACAAAATGCTGTACTTTATTACAAGGCAGGTCGCCTGCAGTTTTTATAATGTATAATAAATTTCATTATTTTTTATCATTGGGGACAACGCATCGACTGAGTATATTTTTTAGAATGCTTTCATCAGTTTTGTAGTTCTTGTGTAGCTGATTACGCTTATATATATAAATAGGTGGATAATTATCTTGTTGGATATTATTTGTTTGATTCAAGTTGCTGATAACTAGTTGTATTTATCTATAAGAGAGTATGGGAATTTGTTATTGACTAAAACATGTTTTATATTTTTTAATTAGTTATAAATATATATTTGCACTTTTAAAATTTCAAATGCGCGAATGAACGGATGTAGGGTTTTTAAAAACGTAGATGATAAATTTATCGCTACTAATGTATAAGAGACTGTCAAAAAACAAGATTTTATTATCAAGACTTAGTTCGTATGTGAAGTTAGGACGGAATTATTCTGAAATGCACCGTTTAAGGAGTCTGTTTCCTCTATGCTATGAACAAGAATCAATAGATCGTTCACACATCTAACATAAATAGAAGGCTTCTCTTTTTTTTTACACAGTGATCACCACTTATCAAGGCCCGGAATCCACTCAAGGATAAGGGTTATTGCAAGTACATTACGTTAGTGTGGAGATTTGATGAAGTGTTTACTTAAGGGGGCGGTTCATTAGGAATTTGTTAACATTGGACTTGAAGACATCCAAGTTGTAGTCCGGAGGGAAGCAGGCAGACGGAACATAGTTCCACAGGCGTGCAGTTCTAAGAAAGAAGCTTTGTTCATGGAATCCGCGTTTTGATTTAAGCACAGATATAGAGTGGTGGAAATTTTTTACAGTGGATTCAGCTAGACGGGTGTTTTTCGTAAAAGATTGGCGAGGGGGGACCAGAGATTGGAGTTCAGACGAGCACCTGCCATGGAAATAACGATAAAACAAGGATATGAATCAAATACCTTGTTTTCCAGATTGGCCAAATAAAAGTTACTAAAAATTAGTTCCAATACGGGGCCATAGCTACGCCATCCACCTGTGTATGTATATTTCCAAGGTGATCAAAAAAATGGAACATTAATTGTGCTCATTATTAATAACTTTTTTAGGATTGTTGAACTAATTTTAAGTGGAGGAAGGGGTGGATTGTTATATATGTTGTCAATGATAATGCCAATAGTTTCATTTACTCGTACATTTGCAAAAAGATTTTCGACATTTAGAGAAGTGGTTATTTTATTGTTAATTTTAGTGGGTTGAAGAATCTGCATAAGTTCTTCTGTAGATTTGATCGCTCTATCGGCAAGGTAAATACGGTCTAATGAGCTCATTGATTTTTTTTAGTTAAGTTTGGGGTTGTCACCTGTGAAATTATGGGACGAAGTGGGAAATTAGGTTTATGGGGTTTTAACCAGATTTTTGTAAGGTTTAAAGTGAAATAGAGAATTCTGCATAGTAGTTATTTATCAGCGAAAACTTTCCGTATTTGTACTTCTAATTAAATCATTGTATATCATAGTATTTATCAATCTATCTATGCATCTATCTATGCGTATATATCTATCTATCTATCTCTCTCTCTCTATATATATATATA
This sequence comes from Euprymna scolopes, assembly GCF_053919585.1. Classification (NCBI taxonomy): domain Eukaryota; kingdom Metazoa; phylum Mollusca; class Cephalopoda; order Sepiida; family Sepiolidae; genus Euprymna; species Euprymna scolopes. Next base: position 2,027,706 of record NC_136516.1, read on the forward strand.
TATATATATATATCTAAATTTATATATACACATATATAGAGATAGGTAGATAGATAGATAGATAGATACTCAGTATTAAAAAAGGGAGAAATCCAATGCACGTTGTCTAATCCGGAGTATTTTAGCTCCACGCTTTTCTACCTCCGCTAATAAAAAAGGAAGCTGCTGGTCGCACTTGACTATTGTAAACCATGTAAATTATTTTTATGTAAATTATATTTATATATCAATTTTTGTTCATGTACATACATATATACACATATATTGGTAAATGCATGTATTTATGGAACATTATATGAAATTTCATGAAGAGTTACTCTCTAGTTTTTATACTTTATTCAAAATACGTTAAAAATGATTTCTTATTGTCTGAATTGAGATATATCCGGAAAAGGGTCCAATTTGTAATTATTATAATTGGCGGTAATTTGTAATTATTATAATTGCCGGTAATTTGTAATTATTATAATTGGCGGTAATTTGTAATAAACTGAATAAAAATCAATTTCTGGTTTAGATTTTCTACTACTATTTGATGATTGCAAATGTTTTGATGTGACGGTGGGGATTTAGGCTGAAGGTCAGTGGGGGAAGGGTACAAATCAAAACACTCCTTCTGAACCCAAACCTAGGCCATTTCGGATTTGTTGGCCTGCACCGAGAGTTGTCGCCACACCACGGGTCTATCAGAATCACCACACTCCTCAGAACATCCAGATACAGTTTAGAGTTGACATTCAAATCGACTACGAAGCATTGAGGTGGCATGATGAGGACCTCACTTGAAACCACACCAAATACCGTAATCGTGTGTCGTCCGATACATTGAGCTGTGCCCTCAAACGTTGAAGGTTTTTGATTTGTATTTTGAGGGCATTTGGATCCCGTTGTTATATCTCGGATCGGTAGAGACCATGAGTTGTACAGCGGCGCATCTTCGCTCGTTAAATCGTACAAATTTGTACAAAACTTTCCAACTCGTAGATGGTTTAAAACGAAAAATAAAATCGAGCGGGAACCATGCCGTCTTTTCTACGCCAAGAACTTTATCGCTTCACAGTTTGTACACTAAGGCAGTCTTAGACACGTGCATCCTGTAAAACGGAAAGGTCTAGAAAATCAGCAGTTGCCTTGGAAACTAGAAAATTCTGCGACCGCGTTTTTTTTTTGTCGATGGTTAATAGACTTTGTTTGGAATATCAGAAAGTTTAATATACAAGAATGTCATGTATCTACTATTTTGCAGGAATTAGTGCCGCCTTTACTCCCAGACAATTCAAACATAATCAGCCGTCGATAGAAACTGTTGTGCATACCTATTTAAACATAACAAAATCCGTGTTTTTGTCAAAACTTGACTTTAAATTAAACACGGATTTCACACAGATTGAAAAGTAAAAGTCACAGTAACATGTGTTGAGATGTAACGTCACGTGGCATTGCATGTTACTTTCGTAATTGTTACAAATAAAACTGAAAAGATAAGAAATAGAAATCCGGGTCAGCATTTTTTTTAAGAAAAATTTTATTACCATTATGGGAGTCTAGACACCGCTTCACAAAGTCTCTCCCTGCCACATGTTCATCTATCCCAGTTCGTTATTCTTACTTTCCAACCGCAAGCTGGCTACAGCCGGCTCATTCTAGTTTTTCACTTTACACGTCTATTTTCTTCGACGCGCAATTTATTTTTCTGTTTATCCCTTTTCTTCTCGAGCACACTTCCTTTTGCAAATACACTTTTTTCGGCTACTGCTGCTGCTGGTCTAAATATTTCATATATTCATCCATCCTTTGCTGTTATTTTTTTCACGCGTTCATATGGATTATCTCACAGAGAAAAGCCGAAAAAAATTATCCAAATCGATGAATGATTTAGGCCTTCGTAATTTGGAATGAGAAACGTATTTCGTTAATCGATAACCCCAAGGATTGACAATCTATTCATAACAAATATCATACAGTACTATCTATGTATTTTAAGGTAGTTATCGCTTAATATCACGACAAATAGACAAGAGTAAATTTCTCTTTCAACACACACTTCTAACATTTCAAAGTACGACCGCTGAAAACAACGTGCGCATCTTTACAAACGGACATTTCTTCCTCCAAATTTACAACATGCAAAAATGGAGAAGGGGGAAGAAAATAAAGAAAGCAACATAGTGAGGATGGAATTTAGCTCCGAAATATATTTTTATTACAAATTTCAAGCAAGTAAAAAATGTGTTTATTTTCCGTAATGTTACATTGTGATTTAGCTTTGAAGTGCAATTGATGCGTATTTAATTTTATTCACATTAAATCCACGTTTTTATAATGATACTCACACCGTGGACGTTAATCTCGCGTTGCCAACGAACAGTTTTAATATTTAAAAATGCAACCGCTGAAAAAAAAAACGCGTCGATCTTTACAAACACAGTTTAACTTCTCCAACAGTAAAGCATTTCAAAAGAAAGATATATATATATATATATATATATATATATATATATATATATATATATATATATATATATATATATAGAGAGAGAGAGAGAGAGAGAGAGAGAGAGACAGACAGACAGACAGACAGACAGACAGAGAGAAAACAACATACTAAGGAAGGAGTTTTGCTTCAAAATATATTTAATATTACGTTGGGATTTGCCTTTCAAACGCACTTGAGGTGGGTTTTATTTTATTCAAATTAAATCAACGATACTATAATGGAACTTGCATGCTTGACGTAAAGCTCGCGTTGCCAACGCACAGTTCTAACATTTCAAAATACAACCGCTGAAAATAATGCGCGGATCTTTACAAACAGATTTTTTTCCTCAACTTTACTATATGGCAAGAACGTATAAAAGGGGGAAAAAGAAAGCAGACAGCATACCGAGGATGGAGTTTAGCTCCGAAATATATTTTTATTATAAATTTCAAGCAAGTAAAATATTTGTTTAATTACTTTTATATTACGTTGTAATTTACCTTTCAAGCGTACCCGATGCTTATTTTATATGTATATGTATATGGATATCTATCTATCTATCTATCTATCTATCTATCTATCTATCTATCTATTTGTCTGTCTATTTATCTATCTGTGTTCATTTCCCTACAAAATATATCTGTTAATCTGCAGTCTACAGACTCGAAATTTGATATACAGCGTACTGACATTTGGGAAAATTTTTGTAATAATGGCTCAAAGTTCAACAATTCGACCTTAGAAAACTTTACCACACTCCTCAGCCAATTTTGGGTATAAACAATTGAAATTTTAGATGTAGGTTCCTTGGGCATGGATCTAACTTAATAACTTGATGTGAGCTCAAAATAGCAAATGTTAAGGAGTTATAATAGGGGTCAAAGTTTTAAAAAAATGACCGGTTTTCTTTTTTCTTGCTCAACATACACCCCCCAAACACCCAGACAACGTCGGGCTGAAATGTATATATATATATATATATATATATATATATATATATATATATATATATATATATATATATATATATATATATATATATATATATATATATATATATATATATATATATGCACACAGAGACTGAGCCAGTGAGTCAGAGAGACAGAAAGGTAGAGAAAGAGAGGCACGGTGTGCATCTGTCTATGTGTCTGTGTGTATGTACTGTACAGCTTTTGAACCGAGTAAACCAGATCTATTTTTACAATCCAAGACTAATCCTTAATCAGTGATTTGTTAATTTAACATAGCCCCTTCGGATACTTGAGAATTTGTTAATGAAACCCAGTTGACCGATGAGATAATTCTGTGAATGCCAGTACTGGTGGAAATTTGGTAGGGTCTCTTTATTTAAGAGGACGAATTAACAGAAACTTGTAAGATATAGATCTGAAAACGGTTATGTTACAGTCAGATGGCAGGTCATACAGAATTTGGTTTCGCAATCGGGAAACTATAGATGAAATTTACGTTTGCTATTTAGTACTTATTCATAATATTATAAAGTATTATCATATATTGTTTCAGCTATCCATGTTGTACAGCAGCGACACACAAGTGTTTTTTTTTTTTACACAGTGATCACCACTTATCAAGGCCCAGAAGCCACTCAGGGATAAGGGTTATTGCATGTACATTACGTTAGTGTGGAGATTTGATGAAGTGTTTACTTAAGGGGGCGGTTCATTAGGAAATTGTTAACGTTGGACTTAAAGACATCCAAGTTGTAGTCCGGTGGGAAGCAGGCAGACGGTACAGAGTTCCACAGGCGTGCAGTTCTAAGAAAGAAGCTTTGTTCATGGAATCCACGTTTTGATTTAGGCACAGACATAGAGTGGGGGGAAATTAAGTACCCAATATATATATATATATATATATATATATATATATATATATATATGACTGCTTAATTTAATCATATAATTAATATACGAAATTATTATTTTATGCGTGAACTTTAAGTATTTACTCTAAGAGTGCTCAATATTTAGATAGAGCTCGGTAGTAAGTTATGAAATATGTATGGCAATTAAGTTACACAGAATATTCCATGTTTTATCCATGCTATGATTCGCCAGGAGTCTGACGATTTCTAGCCTAGATTAAACGCGGAATAATCTGTGTAGCTTAATTGCCATATATTTTTTATAACTCACCATATATATATATATATATATATATATATATATATATATATATATATACAAATATATATATATATATGTATATATATATGTGTGTGTGTATATATATATATATATATATATATATATATATATATATAGTCAAGTAAATATTATTAAATGCAACGGAGACACTTTGCTTTATGATTATTTTTATTAATTTTTCGATTTTCAGTATAATTTGTTTATATCAAAATCAAAATATTGATAAAAGTTGAAGCAAAAGTGCGAAGGAGCGAAAATGAGAATTAAAAGTGAAAACTAAAATATACAGTAAACGGGCGATCAGTTAAAATACAAAGTGTCGAAGAAAAGTTGATTTAGAATTTTACTTCAACACATTATGATAATTCGTGGTGAATCGAAAGCGCTCGTGACAGCAAAAACAATGGAACTTTTATTAATATTTTTGATTTTGATGCAAAAAATATTATACGGAAAATCGAAAAATTAAAAAAAAAAGAATCATAAATCAAAGTATCGCCGTTGCATTTAATATTTGCTTAATTGAAAAAAATGCTGTCCAAAAATACCAATTTCATATATATATATATATATATATATATATATATATATATATATATATATATATATATATATATATTGTCATCTACGTATAGTACTGTTTCGTTGTATCACAACTCATCAGTGCGGCTAGACACACACATTTCATTGTCAGTCGGCAGCTCTCACAAATAGGCTGGGCATCAGTGCCGTGAATATTTCTACTTTAGTGTGTATTAAATCAACATCCACCCGTCGCAACAATGCTCTAACCATCAGCTTGTTTACAAACAAATTAATAGTGGGCTTCGCCTAATAGCTTAAATACGCGTCATGTGAAAATATATTGACACAGTACTCAACACAAAGAGGGGGGGGGTAATGTTCATCCACATACAGTACTGTTTATCTATCTATCTATCTATCTATCTATTTATATATCTATATGATTTTACAGACGCTTGGATATTTTAAATAAAAAGGTTATTTTAGACTCACACATATGCAGTACATGATACTGATGATGATCATGTTGACAAATTCACACATAATTTTCCAAATAACTCAACGTACGAATCGACGAAAAACAACAGTCCAATTAATATGATTTAACGACGCTGCCTATGTGTGAGTCTAAAATACCTATTTATTTAAAAAACAAAAAACAAAACAAAAACAAAAAAGGGAAGGACGAAAAAGCTCAGGAAGGAAAAGGGACAAAAACGGTCCCGTCGCTGATCACTTACTATATATGGCTTTTTGAATGTCCCTCCATATGTATTTTGCATTTATATGTGTGCACGTATATGTATGTGTATGTGCGTATTTGTGTGCCTCTACGTGATTGCATACGTATGTTGGCGTACATCTGTATGTACGCATGTGTTTATTTTCATGTGTATGTGGGGCGGAGAGGGTTCCCGTAACCGTGGTGAAGGCAACACCTATAGGAGAAGCAAATCTTAGATAAAAAAAAGACATAAAGCGGGAGAGCAGTACCCGCATTAAGCTGGTTTCCAGTACGACTTGTTGATGGCCTTCTTGCTCTTGCTTGTTGCTGGATGTCAACATTTTGAACCGAGAGAGATTTAGCTGTCGTACAAAGCGTAAACACTGTAACATTATCTGTGTATAGATACTCCCTCAGCAATGGAAAATTTGTGACGCGTGTAGGCCTGAAATGCTGGAAGCATGTAATAATTGATCTGCCATCATTATATGTATATATGTATGTATGTTCATCTACAGGTGTATGTATATGTGCGTATATCTATGTGTATATGCTTGTATATGTTTATATGTGTGTATACATGTATGTGTGTATGTATATACGTATATATATTGTTTGTATGTATGTGTATGTATGCATGTGTATGTATGTGCAGATATGCATGTGTTTGTGTGTATGTGTATATACGCATGTGTGTATGTATGTATATGTGTGCATGCATATGTGTAGGTATGTATGTACATGTATGTGTATGTATATGTAGGTAAGTGTATGTATATATATATATATATATATGTGTGCATATGTTTACATATATGTATATGTATGTATATGTGTGTAGGTATTTGTACCTGTTTATGTGTATTCATAGGTATGCACATGTATATGTATGCGTGTGTATGTATATGTATGCATGTGTATTATGTTTTGTGCATGTATATATGTGTGCATGTTTACATATATGTATGTGTGTATGTGTATATATATATATGTGTTTGCATTTATATAAATATATGTATGTATGCTATTGGCCGTCTTATGTATGTTTATGTATGTATATGTATGTTTATTATATATTGTGTATACATGTAGTCATATATGTGTGTTATATGTATGTGTGTATGTCTATGTATGCATATGTATATATGTGTGTATGCGTGCATGTATATATGTATATATGTATGTATACTAATGACCGTCTTCAGTGTCATGTCTGTTTGACCGTGTGAATTTTGCCGGCAGGACTAAAGTCATTTTCGGCTCATGGACTTTCAGTGCCTGAGGGAGTGGCACTCGTCTGACAAGACGTTGCAATCATCATATATCTATAAAAGTGACCGTGTCTGTATGTCTGGCTGTCTGCATGTCAGTCTGTGTGTGTGTCTGTTTACAGTTTCCTTCGCAATAACTCTGTTAATTTTTATTCTACAGACTAAAAATTTGATACACATGGTACTGTGATTTGTAAAAATTCTCGTGATCGGTATACGGCCAGAAATTTGGGTGTTAAGGGGTCAAAGTTCAACGATTTGACCTTTGAGAACTCTACCAAACTCCTGCGACAATTTTGGGTCTAGACACTTTAAATTTTAGATATAGGTTCCATGGACATGGATCTAACTTAATAATACGATTTCAGCCCAAAATAATAAAGTTTATGGGGTCATAATGGGGGTCAAAGTTAAAAAATTGACCTTTTTTTTCGTTTTTTTTTTTTTTGCTCAGCATACACCTCCAAACACCCGGGCAACGCAGGGCACCTATGCTAGTATATCTATAAAAATGATCGTGTCTGGGTTCTGTCGGTCTGTCTGTATGTCCGTGTAAATTTCCCTACGCAATAACTCTGTAAATTATAATTCTACAGACTCGAAATTTGCGATACAGGGTACTGATATTTGGGAAAATCTATGTGATCGTTTTTCGGCCAAAAATTTTGTTGTTAAGTGATCAAAGTTCAACGATTTGATCTTTCATAACTCTATCAAATTCCTCCGAGAATTTTGGGTCTAAAGACTTGAAATTTTAGATATAGGTTCCTTGGATCTAACATAATAACTTGATTTGAGCCCAAATCAATGCATGTTAACGGGTCAAAAAAGGGGTCAAAGTTTTAAAAAATTGGATCTCTTCGGTTTCTTCAAAATTACTCAGACAATTTCTGATCTAAAAATTTGAAATTTTACATAAATGGTATTAGAGATAGTGCGAGCTTTTTTATCGGTTTGGGTCGAAAATTTTTAGTTACCAATACATAAATGTATGTATGTATGTATGCTTTCATGTCTGCCGAAAACTTTCGACAGCGGCGACGGATTTTCCCACGATCTATATCGTTTTAAAGTTCTGCCGTTCATACGACAAATATCGAAAAATTGGCTAAAAGCATTAATATATTGTCCTTCAACTAAGCACTTTTCTACAGGGGGGTTCACTTTTTTCGCCGATATTTTTTAAAGTTATCCTCTCCTTTAAATTGTGTAGCCTTAATTTTTTTTAAAATGTCGCTTCCGATTTGGTGGTGGTCGTAACATCATTGGCGTCAGTTGTTCACCCCGTTCTTTTCTTCCTTCGCGGTACGGGTTCGAGCCTGCCTTCCTGCTACAACTTTTTTTTTTGCTTATTTTTTGTTCAACAGAGACATACAAACACTCGGACAACGCCGGGATGAAGTGCCAGTATATATATATATATATATATATATATATATATATATATATATATATATATATATCTTTCCTATTGCTTTATCGTTTTTAATTCTTAAACATGACGTAACACTTTACTTGAAATACTTGATTTGCAATAAAAAAATAAAAACAAATTTATTCGCAATAAGAGGTACTTTTTTGTTCTGTTAAATACACAAGAACTCGATTGGCGCCATTTACATGAATAATTAAGTTGCCAAGATAGCAGATGTTAATACTGTGATGATTGCATTAAACACAAGGCTTTTCAAATTTGGCGGAGATAATGCATGATTAATACATTGTCAACTTATTTTGCAGCACTTTCGCTACCGCAATATACATTATTATATCAATAAGTCAACCATATAAGCAAAGCCTAATCGAAATAAATTATATATATATATATATATATATATATATATATATCAGTCATAAAATATACTTTACAGTCTCAATGTCATAGGAACTTATATATATATATATATATATATTAATACCTATATTGGTATTAGCGTCGCCTCGACTCAATTTTACAAAACATCCACCGAACAAAACGGATTGTTCGATTTTGGAAAACTCAGGTGGTGTTACAGAGACTAATACTGTTCATTTTTTCTGCATCTTTTTTATTCACTTATTTATTATTTTTTTTTACATGGGGATAACCACTTATCCCGGTCCGCAAGCCACTCGGGGATAAGGGTTATTTTGTGTACAAAAATCAATGGGATAATATCGTAGTAATAGTTGGTATTAGAGATTTGATGAAGTATCTTACTTAAGGGGGCGATTAATCAGGAATTTGTTAATGTTGGACTTGAAGTCGTCCAAGTTGTAGTCAGGTGGGAAACAGGCAAACGGAAGAGAATTCCACAGGCGTGCACTTCTCAGAAAAAAAAAAGCTATGTTCATGGAATCTACGTTTGATTTAGGCACAGATAAAGTGGGGGAAAATTACTAACAGTGGTTTTAGCTAGACAGGTGTTTATCGTGAAAGATTGGCGAGGAGGGGCAGACAATGGAGCTCGGACGAGCACTTTCCATGGAAATAACGATAAAACAAAGACAGACTCGCAACGTCTCTTCTGTTGGAGAGAGGTTGCAGGGAAGAGAAGAGAGCATCCCCCAATAAACCACGAAGTCTATTTTGTACTTTGTCAAGGCAGGATAGGCTATTTTTTGAAGCTCCAGCCCAGATGTGGCAGCAGTACTCCATTTTTGGATATCCTTGGCTTTTATAGAGATAGAGAATTGCATCAGTAGTGAGATATTTTCTGGAGCGGTAGAAGGATCCTACCATTTTCCCAGCAGCCTTGGCAACAGACTTTATATACGTGTTCCATTTCAGATCAGGAGTAAAGGTCAAACCCAGGAGCTTGTCAAAACATGAAGTCTCCCCATGACGAGAGCCATTCATTTCAATTGATGCTTGGTGAGGAACAGAGCGTTGATGATATAAAGTTAGAAGCTTGGTTTTAGATGCATTAAAAGTAACCAGCCATCTCATCCCCCACTGAACCACGCGCTCAAGATCAGAGGAGAGGGAATCAGAGAGATTTACGGCCTTTGATGTGTTGCCGTAGATGGTCGTGTCATCAGCATAAATGTCAACGAATGATTTAAGTATGTGTTTTGGGAGATCATTAACGTAGATCAGGAAGAGTGTTGGGCCCAGGATGGACCCCTGGGGAACTCCAGCCTTAATACTGTGGGCTTCTGATTGCTGCCCATCAACCACTACTCTTATGAACCTATCAAAGAGAAATAATTTGATTATTGAGAAAACATTTCTAGTTATACCGTAGTTGAAAATCTTGTGAAGTAGGTCCTTATGCCAAACCTTATCGAAGGCCTTTGATATGTCAAGAGCAATTGCCCTAGAAAGGAAGCCTTTTCGAGCAATTAACTAATCCTATGGAATATAACTGTTAGCACATCAGCTGTAGATCTAGCAGGACGGAAACCATATTGAATGTCACTAAGGAAGTTATTTCTGCTGAGATGGCTGACTACTTTTTTAATTAATATGGATTCCAGTAACTTACTCATGACCCACGAGAGACTTATTGGTCTGTACTGAGAGGAGGATGACTTATCACCTGAATTCTTAAATACAGGGCATACTGATTAGGTTTTCCAGGGTGTTGGAAAGCACTTCTCCTTAAGGCAACGCTTAAACAGTTTTGTAAGTATGGGGGCAAGTTCTGGTCGAAGCTTTCTCAACACCATAATTGGAATACAGTCTGGGCCAGTTGCTTTACTGGAATCACATTTCTTGATTAGTTTGGCGACCTCGTGCACATATATTTTTTATGTTGGATTAGGTGTTGTCTGTTGTAGGAGGAAGTACTGGGAGTTGATGCCCTTCTTCGCAGGGGGTAGAATAAGCTGCAAAGTTCTTGACGAATAGTTTGGCCTTGTCTGATTCTGATGAGATGACCTCAGGTCCATTGATGATGGTTGGGATGAAACGTACGCATCTGCTCAGGATCATGTTTGCTATTTGCCAAAACTGGTGGGAACCAAGCCGCTGCTCAGCTACTTTGGGTTTGACGGACTGAACATTTTTTATTACTCTTTTACAGTTGTTGACGGCATTCCTGAAGGCAGCTTTAGTCTCAGAACATCTATTACGTTGTTAGCTATAGAAAAAGTGATTTCTGTGCGCAATGGCAGCGACACATTCTGGGTAGAACTATGGATGGCTGTTAGGCTTTTGTTGGAATATTTTGGATGGTATGAATAGGTCTCTGCCTACAATTAACCATTGGGTAAGATCTGATACTATAAAGGATACGTCCTTTTTAAACATGGAATGCAGGGGTAGATCAGATATGAATGTACGGAAGCTATCCCAGTCCGCCATAGAGTGTCGATATACAGTACGGTAGAGAGGTACATCTGAAGACTTTTTACTTATTTACGTTCACTGCAGTAAAATGGTGACTAATATTCATGTATTCTTAATCACATTCACCTCTGTAAGGCATATCGGTATTGGACGTTATGGGCTACAATATGTGGCCATACCTATAAAACATGAGAAAATTATTTTTTTTTACAAAGGAATCACCACTTATTAAGGACCGCATATCACTCGAGGATAAGTGTTAATTTACCGTTATATTTAAACATCTGCATATCAATAAAGTCAGGAAAGTAGGTTGGAGGAAATGAATTCCAAGTTCAAAATGTTCGCGGAAAGAAGTAGAAAGTTTTCTGTTATTAAGGGACCTCAGTATTGAAGGGGTGCGATTTTGTTGCTAAACGGGTTTTACAAGGATATGTACGTCGAAGGGGCAAGAGTACAACGAGCTCCTCAGAGCACATTCTATTAAACTATTTGTAAAAAAGGCATAATCTTTGTGCATTGCGGCGATTGAACATGAGTTGTCATCGATGGAACAGGAGTTAGGATTGGCTATAAAGATTTCATGGTAGCATTTTATCAGAAGTAGTTTACAAAATAGTACAAAAAATGATACGTTTTTTTACTGTAGACATGCAACCGTCTGTTTTATAGTTTGTTAGAGACAGGAGTTTATTTTTGTTCTTTGCCGTTATCGTGTATCTCTATAGTACCAGTACACAATCGTCAAACCCTACTTTTTCGATCTGACTTTTTTTCAGCGGGTAATTAAACTCTCGAGGCGTGAGAAATTGGTTTAGTAGATTTTCCATTCTGTGTAGAAGCACTGTTACTAAACCGTATTGGCTCGCATCTGCCGCTACAATTAAATCCTTTTTCGGATCGTAATGTGCTAACGCTAGATCCGATAACAAACATATTTTAATTTTTTTTTTGAATGCTTCATCACATTCTTTTATCCAGAGGCATTTTTTATTCTTCTTCAATAATTCATTTAATGGTGCTCTTAGTTCGTGCATATTTGAAATATAAGAATTATAGTAGTTTGCTAGACCCAAGAATGACTGTAACTTTACTACGTTTCCTGATCTAGGCATGTCTGTAATTGCTTCTGCCCTATTTGGTTTAGGTCTTCTACCTTTCCAATCAATTATTTTTCCCAAATATTCATTCTTTCCATACCAATATTACATTTTTCGAGAGCCACTTTAAATCCGTAGTCTTCTATTTTCTCGAATATGTTCCAAATATGTTTTTTATGTTCTTCAACATTTTTGCTTCTTATCGAAATGTCGTTTAAATAATAGTAAATAATGGGGAGGGAACAAAACGAAACTCATTATGTTCATCCAATTCATATATATATATATATATATATATATATATATAGTAGCGTCAAAAAGTTAAAGAACGCTCGATCATTTTCTTTTAAATGGCTTCTAACTTGATCTATGAAAAAGGGGGAAAAACTTGGATAATTTTCAAATGTTTAATAACGGTACTTAAATTAAAAATTGTTTTCTTTCCATTTTTGGATTTTAAATACATATTAGTTTTTACATATAAACAAATTTAACTAAATTACTGGTGTCCAAAAGTTAAGGAATGGGAGGAAAATATTAAGGAAAAAACAAAAAAATATTTCAATATTTAGTGAAAAGCTTTGAATCACACTATGGCATCTTTTGTTTCAAGAGAGAACTAATCGTTCACATGTTATAGGAGAGATATGATTCCAGGATTTTCTCATACATTCCCATAAATCATCAAGAGCTTTTTATTTTTTCTGTGATCTTATCACCAATAATTTTCCAAACATTTTCAATTGGCTTATGTCGGGTTTCTGAGCTGGGCAATCTATGACGCAAATACTGAATCTATTTAGTTTTTCTAAAATTATTTTTGCTTTATCGCACGGTGAGCTGTCTTGCATAAATCTATGAGAATTAGAAAAAATAGGAAGCACATGTTCTCTAATCTATTCCCTGTAAATTCGGGCATTTAATTTTTCATGAATACTCACAAAGGGGCCAGTTCCTTTGGAAGATATCATGCCCCATACCATTATACTACCCTCTTCAAATTGTACTGTACTTTTAACGTACTTAGGGGACAGTCTGTCCCCTTTTTTTCTTCTGACATGGTGTATTTTGTCTGATTCGAAAAAAAGTAAATTTAGATTCCTCACTAAAATTAATCTTTTCCGATTTTTCCTCCAAAACAAATATTTTTCGGCGAATAACAAACTGCCATTTTTATTTTTAATAGAAATTAGAGGCTTTGAGCATAGATTTTTGAAAATAATTAAACTTCTTTTAATCCTCGTGAGATCGTTTGTCTGGAAATTTTTTGTTCAGTTTCAGATGTAAAATTCCGGGATATCGGAGCCGCAGTTTTTTAAGCGGTCAGAACGAGATAACCGAGTGATTTTTCTATCCTCCCTAATAGTTGTTATTCGGGGTCGGCCTGATTTTTTAATCTTTTCAGTCAATTGAAAACCTTTTTTTTTTCTATTTTCAGTAACCCGAAAAACAACGCTTTTAGACCTTTTAAATATTTTAGCAATCCCCCTATGGTCTTTTTATTTATACTAATGGTCACAAATAAGCTGTTTTTCTTGTATATATAGATTTTTCCAAGTATTCGGAGTCGACATTTTGTTAAGTTGCTATTAAAATTGCAAAGATTTGTATTTAATTTCCCCGCTCCTAAATATTTGGACGCCTGTAATTTAATTAAAATCATTTTTATGTAAAAAAACTTATATTCATTCAAAATCAAAAATTAAAAAAATACTTTTATTTAACCACAATTATTAAACATTGGGAAATTCACCAAGAAAATTTTCCCCCGTTTTACTAGATCAAGTTAGAAGCCACTCAATAGAAATGATCGACCGTTCCTTAACATTTGGACGCTATATATATATATATATATATATATATATATATATATATATATATATATATATATATATATATCTACGTGTGTGTGTGTGTGTTTGTGTGTGTGTGTGCATAGGTGTGTGGTTGTGTGTGTGTACCTGTGTGCAAAGGTGTGTTGCATTAAACGAAATTTGTCGACGATTTTACTAGGTTTTTGTTTCTATTTAAAGAAAAAGTTGTCAAAAATGGATACTTTATCTTTAGACGAGAGCTACAGAACTATTTAAAAATATTTCAAATTGTTGTTTAAGGATTATATCAGATTAAACAATTTTTTTCAAATGTATACACAAATTTGGGCACACACATACGTGTGTGTATATATATATATATATATATATATATATATATATATATAAGTCAATTATTTACTTGAAACTTACTTAGTGTATAGCAAGTGTACTGAATTAAATAGTTTTCTTTTATAATAACAACATTTTTTTGTAATTTTTTATTTTAAAATATAAGCGCAATGAATAGATTTTATTGAGCTCCAGAGCATGTATTGTATATCAAATTTTCTTACTTGATAATTTATTACTTTTAAATATATCGCCAATTTAGTATTGTTTTCTTATTGAGAATAAATGGAGGAGCGTGTCCGTTGTATGAACCATGTAAGTTGTTCAATATATTTTTTTCGAGGTAAACGTTTGAGGAGTACAGTACTAAATATGCAGAAATAACATAATTTTGTCATAATAGGAAACAATATTCTAATCGCAACCTTTTCAAAAGTAATAATTGACCAACTAAAATAACATTTGTATGTTGGACTTAGAAAAATAATATATGACACACTATATATGTCTGTTTATATATGAATATGTATTTAATAAAAACTATAAACATGTGGTATTATATTTAAACATTTTGTATGTTATAGACATCCATTTTACATATAAGAAATTTCCTTTGTAAAGAATATAAGAGGAATATATATGTAACGGAATTTAAAAAATCGTTCAAATTTGGTAAATATTTTCTCCAATAAATCCTCACATCAGGAACAATAAGATAAATATCAGTTAAATAATAAACAAATCAACGTTCGTAGCGTTTAAAAAAGAAAAGCACATATTAATTGCTCATTTTCTAATTAATTCTGACCTTTAATTCTATTATATTTCATTATACACAATTATAAGATGCTAATGTTTTTTACATTTAATTGTATTTTTAAAGTTAGATATATATATTCATTATTAAAACACGTTCTTGCATACTTCAGAAATACAATACACTCATTTGTTTAATATGATTAATCAACAAAGAAAATCTAAAGGGATAGTATATCCTTCCAAGAATATTATGAATATGGAAGTTATTATTTTTTTTCAGATTAAACTAAAAAGTGATTTTCCCACCCTAATTTTTTTGAACCTCAAAAAGCCTGGAAAATCTTATGGAAAACAATCGAAAGCGATCAATAAATAGCGTTCTAAGGTTAAAAACAAGAAAACATACCAAAAGTTCAGGAGAATTTTTATTCATTTTTCTAATTAATTTTTATAAGTCAGAATATTGACAATTTTAGACAGTACGCTACTTAAACATATAATCTATTACTTTGGAATTAGGAAAACTAGAGTTTTTAATCTACTTTATACCTCTTGTCTATTGTAAATGATTGCTTGAACTAAAATCCCTGCTACTTTCCAGAGTAAACTCTATTAGTATTATCCATTCCATCTTTCTTCATCTCCTGTGGAAAATAATTTGATTGCAGAAATTCCCCTTATGGAGCAAATTACGGCAGGTTTGCAGTAACAGATGCCACATAAAACTATTATGTCCACTTTTTACCTACCATCTTATATAATATTAAAACGCCTTTCGTTATAATAAAATCCTATCTTACATTTTACGAGCGATATTATGACAATTGACAATATTAACTGATGAAGTAGTTTGTATTTTCTCGTCTACTTGAACAGTCCTCCAATTCTAACAGTGAAGACCGTGTAAATATATAACATTTATACGTATATTGGCCAAACGCTTTTATTAACTGGATTAAACACTCATACACATACAACTACCATTTCACTTGAATATTTAAAAAAAATGATTTCTCTCCATTAACATTCAGCCTATTCTAATTCGATTATTTCGGATTATACACATTCATACAAAACACGAGCACGTCAGCTCTTATTCAAGAATCGCCAAACATTGTTTTAAATCATTAATACTTTCCTATTGTCGGTTTTTCTTTAGATAATATACTAATGTTTCATACCATAACCGTATAAATAAGTAAGCGCCGCTACATCTAGTGATGGTTACAACTACTGCAAACACCGTGGTTTCTTTCCTTCAACGTCGTACATTATGTAATTTCGCATTAAAAGGATCAGCATTAATTATCCCGCAGCATTCTTTTTATTATGTCCTGTTTCAGCGTCCTAAATTAACCGATGCTAAAATGAACTGATCACTTAGTAAACGATTAGAAACTGTTTCCTTTAACCCAGTATTAACAAAAATATATAAAATAAAAATGATACTTACATTGCATGCAAACATTTAACAAGGAAGCGTTGCCATATTTTCTTTGAATTTAGCAGTAACTGATATGGTACGTTTTTTCATAACTCTTAAGGAACCTACAATATTTTCAGTCGCGGGCATTTAAACTTTAATCTACGGCAACTATTTCTTTTTTATTTTATTTTTAACAATGAATTCTATAGTAAAGTTTGTGAAACATTTGATTCTACATAAAAACAACAAATAATCTGCCCATCTTTTATAATTGAAATTAATTAGCATTTATTGTTTGGAGCTCAAATCAAGTTATATAGTTAGATCCAGATCCAAGGCATCTATATCTAAAATCTCAAGTATTTATACCCAAAACTGTCGGAGGAGTTTATTACAGTTCTCAAAGGTAAAATTGCTGAACTTTGATCGTTAACAGTCACATTTCTGGCCGAAAACGGATCACGTAGATTTTCCCAAATCTCAGTACCCTGTATATACAATTTCGAGTCTGTAGATTAAAAATTGACAGAGTTATTGCATAGGGAAATGTACACACACATACACGTTCACTTTTATATATATAGAGATAAATATTTACGCCAGTTGTTTTTCTTACCTTTTATGTCTGTCAATACTAATTTGTTATATATTGATTTAAAAAAATATTATAGTTATTTTTCGTTGAATTACTTTTTCAGGACTAATTTTCTACACTGCTCAGACATAAACTTCTTTTTTTCTTTTTAATATTAGTAACAACTACATAATTCCAGTTAAACTGTCGACTTCTATAGATTTTAGCCTATGCTGAATAAGACAATTTATTTTAACTTTGGGTGAAACAAGCAGATTTCGATATATGATGAGATGCATTATGCACTGTAATTTACTGTTCTACGCACGCGCGGAAACATGTATTTTTCTCCGCAATACCTGCCACAAATCCTACAATTTTTGTTCTGGTTTATAGTCTTTGCGAATGCGTATGCTGACAACCTATATAATGGTTGAACTTGATGCAAATACTTTGGCTGTCCCCTCTCATAAAATGGGGTGTCTGTTTCGAATGCCGTTCTTACCGTGGCGAGGTTGGTCGTGTCTATTCTATACGACGTTCTTAACATGCGGAGGTTATGGTGTGTCTATTCTGAAACCCGTTCTTAAAATTAGGACGTTGGGGATCGCCCACCACAACCAACAACAACTGTAGTTTAATTTTTTTACGAGGAGGGAGCATGCTTCCACCGGGCAACGCCGGTTAACGTGCCCTTCTAGTTAAACAATTAACGAAAATTCCAGCAACCAAGTATATTTGTGCAATTTCCACCTCTAATTTTCACCATAATTTCTGTTACTAAGCGATGTTATAAGAAATGGAGGCAAGTTGAATAGAATTGGATGCCCTCTCCCAGCAACTGATTTTGATATCAAGGGAAGCACCATTTCGTCACCACCATTGTGACCAAACACTTTTTTTGTGAACCCTTAACTAAAATCGATCTACCAATTTTGGCAAACGTTGAAGATCGCAGCCTGAACAAAATGCTGGGAAAGTCCGTATATACATTGAAATAGGTTTTAGATTGTTTTATATATTATTAGGAGAATCATCAAATCGATTAAAACTCAATTTAGTATTACGCATGTAAACTTGAAAAACGCATGCTTAAAACTGTGTCAATATTACGAGAATAAGCGAAATCAAAACAAAATGGCGACTGAATTTAACCTGCTGTTTAGCTTTTAAATAATACAGTACTAAGCACTTATCTCAAAATTAACTTTTTCTATGTTTCTGTTGACTATTTTCCTCTTTCATAATTGATTAAATAGTATTATTACCAGCGTTTAGTTCCCTTTTGTTTAAAATGGTACTTTGTTTATGACGTTTGTATTATCAAGGAGAGCGAAGGCAACATATGGAACGATATACTAGTGGCAGGTGCCATAGTAACAATGTTACAAAGCGCGTATAAGCGCGTGTGAACATATACGCAGCAGATGAATGGCGGATGGCTAATATTAGTAACAGTAGCAACAACAGCAACAGCAGCCGTTTTGAGCACGTATGCAAATTTTCAAGTGTGCTCGGGCTTGCGTCAGAAGTAATAAAAAATAGAAAAATGCACCACGTGATGAGGAGCAGAAAAATGGTGAGATGAACATGTGGTCCATTCGTGGCGGTGGTGTCAAGACGGCATGGTTTTGTTAATCTCTTGCCAGACGAAATGGACGGTTAGAAAAAAAAAAGAAGCGGCCATTGTTTAGAAAGTGATGGCAATAAATATCATTTACTTTGCTCAGTGGGGAAGCAAAAAAATACCAACACCAAATATAAGACCTTGGGCCATATAGGTGCAACCTTTCATACCAATTGTCACTATCAATCTCCCCCTACTGCCCAGTGAGCTGGTCCCCATTTTCTCTTCACTCCTCACCTTAAAAATCGGCCTTAAGCCTTATTTGCTCGGAGGGGGAGCAAATAAATACCAACCACGCATATAATACCTTGGTCAATGTAGGGCAACCTTTCATACCGTTTGTCACTGTTCAGCTCCCCTACTCCCCGAGGAATTAGTCCCCATTTCCTCTTCACTCCTCACATAAAAATCGGCCTCGTGCAAAATTTGCTCGGTGGTGAAGCAAATAAATACCCTTTTCTTGGTCAGGATCAAGTGTAGTATCTGTTCCGGCAGATGATGCAGGTAAAGAACATATGTGGGTGAAATCCCACATATAAGAACTTCGTCAATGTAGGGGGAACCCCTCCATACCAATTGTAAATATCCAGCTCCCCTACTCCCCGGGGAGCTGTTCCCCATTTCCCCTTTACTCATCACATTAAAAATCGGCCTTGTGTCTAATTTGCTCAGTTGGGGAGAAAATAAATACCCTTTTCTTGGTGTTTTGCCTAAGATCAAAATGTAGTACCTGTTCCGTCAGATACTGCAAGCAAAGAACATATGAGGATGAAACCCCATATATAAGACCTTGGTCAATGTAGGCGAAATCCTTCATACCAATTGTCACTATCCAGCTCCCCTACTCCCCGGGGAATCGGTCCCCCTTTCTCCTTCATTCCTTACATTAAAAATCTGCCTTGTGCCTAATTTGCTCGGCGGGGGAGTAAATAAAAACAGCTTTCTTGGTCTTTTGGCTTAGATCAAAGTGTAGTATCTGTTCCGGCAGATACTGCAAGCAAAGACCAGATGTGGGGGCAACCCCACATGCCTGACCTTTAACCAGCTCCCATTTCCCACCTCTCGGGAGCTGGTCCCGTTTCCCCTTCCCCCTTCCTTCACTCCTCACATTAAAAATGTGCGTTGTGCGTAATTTGCTCGGTGGGGGAGCAAATAAATACCATCTGTTCCGTTAGATACTGCCAGCAACGAACATATGTGGGGGTAACTCCACATATAATACCTTGGTCAATGTAGGGATAACCCTCCATACCAACAGTTACTATCCAGCTTCTCTACTCCCCGGGGAGTTGGTCCCCATTTCCCCTTATCTCCTCACATTAAAAATCAGACTTCTGCCTAATTTGCTCGGTGGGGGAGCAAATAAAAAAGGTTTCTTGGCCTTTTGGTCAATATTAAAATGTAACATCTGTTCCGGCAGACACTGCAAGCAAATGCTATATGTGGGGGCAGCCCTACACATAAGACCTTTGTCGATGTAGGGGCAACCCTTCATACCAATTTGCACTATCCAGCTCCTCTACTTCCCAGGGAGTTGGTCTCAATTTCCCCTTCACTCCTCACATTAAAAATCGACCTTGTGCCTAATTTATTAGGTGGGGGAGCAAATAAATACCGTTTTCTTGGCCTTTTGGTGAATATCAAAGTGTAGTATCTGTTCTTACTACATGCTGTACTTATGTTTGTAACTTTGTGATATAAAGAGGGGGATCTCTTTTCTGTATTAATTAAATGTAAAATGATCACTCAATTTACAACCAGTCAGTCTCAAAGCCACTCATTTCATTCTCCAGATCATTCAAGGTATTTTTGAAGGATTCCAGGCATTCAAGTCATTTTCGAGAAAAACACAAAAAGGACTATTCGGAGATTGGAGAAGATAAAAAAGAAAATTGTAAAACAGAATAATTCCGTGCTATTCAATAATATTTGTCTAAATGAGAAAATGCTGCCTCAATATACACAATATATATATATATATATATATATATATATATATATATATATATATATATATATAAATTGTGTGTATATATATATATATATATATATATATATATATATATATATATATATATATATCGGCAGAGAGGAAGTAAGGAAATTGTTAGCAGTAAAATAATTACACTGATAAAATTCTCTATCTATATAAAAGCCAAGTACGTCCAAGGATGGAATACTGTTGCCATATCTGGGCAGGAGCTGCTAAAAACAGCCTATCCTGCCTTGACAGAGTACAAAATAAACTCCGTGGCTTAGTGGGGGATGCCCTGTTCTCTACCCTGCAGCCTCTCTCCCACAGAAGAGACGTTGCGAGCCTATCCTTGTTTTATCATTATTTCCATGGCAGGTGTCGTCTGAACTCCAATCTCTGGTTCCTCCTCGCCAATCTTTAACGAAAAACAGCTGAATCTACTGTGAAAAATTTCCCTCACTCTTTATCTGTGCCTAAATCAAAACGCGGATTCCATTAACAAAGCTTCTTTCTTAGAACTGCACGCCTGTGAAACTCTGTTCCGTCTGCCTGATTCCCACCGGACTACAACGTGGATGTGTTCACGTCCAATGTTAACAAATTCCTAATAAACACTTCATCAAATATCCACACTAACACAATGTACTTGCAATAACCCTTATTCCGGAGTGGCTTCCGGGCCTTGATAAGTGGTGATCACTATGTAAAAAAAAAAAATTACGGATCTATTTGATTATTTTCAGCTAATTTATAATTCTTGTGTCATTTTGTGGAGATGTATTATTTGTTTTATCCTTTATAAGAAGGACTGGTCTTTTACAAAAATGAGATGCAAATACTCCTCTTTTCCTTTCTTTTTTTCTATTTTTATCAAGTTCTCCTTCGTAAAATCGCTCCAACTCTGTATATACGATCTTAATCCTTTCTCGTTTTATTTCTATTTTAGCTTTACTTTCCTTTTTTTTTCTTTTTTTTTTTTTTTAATTTTCCCTCTTTACGAAATCCGAGCCTAAAACGCTTTCAGGAATATTTTTTAACCCGGTTCGTTGAACGGTTTCATACGCTCTGAAGAAAAACCGATATGCAACGCAATTTTATCCCCAGCAGTCAAAATTTGCTTTTGCTTTATAGATGGTTAAGATAAACAGGTTTTACGTTTTGTATTTCTCAAATTTTTATCTGCCTTTCATCGTTTACATGAATTGGAACAAATGCGCACAGAATTCTTGCAAGTTAGTTTCTAGGAAGGTGGATTTTTTTTTTACTGCGCTACTAAAGTGATCAAACTAGCATTCGCAACTGCATAGAGTATTTTGGCTACATCAAAGCTTGTGAATAATCCTTACCGGAGCCGGTGATGTCTGCACAACAACAGAAGTGACAATTCACATATGCAAATAAACAAGCCGTATACAGGAAGTAAATTTACAGCGAATGAAAATAACATCAAAAACAATCCGGAGAGAAAAAAGGCGCCAGGTATTACGCGATATGCGTGAGATAAACGTGTTGCACGTAAGCGGCAGGAGCGGCAGGAGCAGCGAGAGCGTTTTTTAGGCGCGAGAGGAACATTTAAAACAAGGTTTCAAAATGTTTCCAGAGTTTTCACAAAGCAGTCGTAGATTCTTGAAAATTCAGTATGCTATTGCAATATATAACACACTACTACACCATATTGTAACAGATGGAGAATTTCAAAAATATGTAGACGCAAGAACACGTTTAAACGAACGATATAAAATAACATTGGGGGAAAAATGCCCACAGAAACGTATGAACGGCTTCAGACTGCTTTTGGACAATTTTTCATGACTCCAGAAACAGTTTTTTTTTTTTACATAAAAGATTCAAGGAAGGAGGGAGGGAGTCTGCGAGCGATGATGAGAGGTGTGGAATGATTAATGAAGTCCTAACACCAGAGTTTAGTAACCAAACGAAGAATTTCATAGAAAACGACCGTCCTCTGTGTATGGAGACAATAAATGCACATTTTGATGTTAGCGTGGAAACTGTACATATTTATTCGCGACAAAATTGGAGATGCGGAAGATTTTTTACATAAGAGTAACCACTTATCAAGGCAAGATGCCACTCGAGGATAAGTAGTCAATTGGACAATATCATAGTAATGGTTATGAGTGTGAATTTAGTAAATTGGATTTCTTAAGCGGAACAGTCTCTCAAGAACTTGTTTACATTGGACTTGAAGATTACAATACTGTAATCAGCTGAAAAGCGGGCAAATGGAAGACAGTTACACAAGTTTGCAGTTCTAAGAAATAAATTTTGTTCATGGAATCTACATTTCGGTTTAGGCACGGTTTAAAAGCGGGGGGAAATTAATGATAGTGGTTTCAGCTAGACGAGTGTCTCTCTCATGAACGTTTGGTGAGGGAGGCACCATAGATTTGAACTCAGACGAGCACTTGCCATGTAAATAAGGGTAAAGCAAAGACAGGCTCGCAACGTCTCTTCTGTGCGGAAGAGGTTGCATGGAAGATAAAAGAACATTCCCTTCTTGGCTAAGATTCTATTTTGAACTCTGCCCATGCAGAAAAGGTCTTTGTAGCAGCTTCTTCCAAAATGTCGCAACAGCATTCCCTCCTTGAGTGTACCTAGCTCTTATATAGGTAGACAATTTTATCAATAATGAGATATCTACCAGAGGGATAGAACGATCCCATCATTTTTCCAACAATTTTGGCAACGGATTCGATGCACGTGTTCCATTTCAGATCAGGAGTAAGGTATAATCCAAAAGCTTGTCAAAATATGTATCCTTCTCAAGACAAATGCCATTCATTTCAACTTATACCTGATGGGGATCAGAGCATTAATGATGTGGAAATAGGAGCTTAGTTTTCAGTGCATCACAAATTACATAATGAAAAGTAATGTGGTTAAGATTAAACTTAGAAAAGTAAAAGTACGTATTGTTAAATGGAAAAGAAAAAGACAAGATATTCTTCGTAAAAATATAATTAATTTCTAAATCAAAATATTCCAACATAAAGGACTTCTTTTCAAATTCAATGTAACACTATCTTTCAATTCTTATTTCTGCAATATTTTAAGTTATAAATTTATCATATTTTTACTAGAATATCTTGCCATTTTCTAGTTTTCTAAGCCTTAACCGTATTATTTTCATGCTCGCATTTTGCTATGTAATCCATGATTCTTCCAGGCTTTGCTTTAAAATACTATTTTTAGTGTGTTCAATACCATACGCATTGTCAACAGTCCATAAAAAATATAACTAACTTCTTACATTGACTAAATAAAAAAAAATCAAATGAAAGAACTAATTAAGTAAATAAACAGAAAGGAAGGGAATAAAGAGAAACACAAAATTTACCGGCGACGTCATAAGCGTAGATTATCAGCCCTAGCACGAGAAATAGCATCACTTTTGTTAACTCTCTATACACCTCAAATAAGATTATGCGTAGATGTATATTTATGAGCATATATATATATATATATGTATATATATATGTATATATATATATGTATATATATATATATATATATATATATATATATGCTCATTATTCCCAACGTCTGAATAAGAACTACTCAAGAATGAGAGTGTATGAGATATAGACTTTTATTGAATATAACGAAAGACAGACATATGATTAATAGTAATAATTAACTTCTTAATGTAAACATGCCCACTAACGCATGCTTAGTTGCCCCGTTGTGTTATCTTATAAAAATAAACAAAAATGTTTGGAAAATCTTCAACAATTTAGTATATAATATGCAATCAACAATCCCCCAATAACCAATAATCATGAGTTTTTTTTTTTTTTGCACGGCAACCGAAAAGACTAACATATTGTCAGTCGGTTTGCTCCAAACTCTATATTGACCCCAGCAAACCATTTCCTACCTGCCTTTGCTGTGAAGACAGATGCTACACTAGATGATCTGAAAATCATCCCTACTCAGGTGCATGACATCAGAAAAAAAACCTAGACACCTCAAAAGAATATTGACCTGATCTCATTCCGATTTCGCTATTAAAAATGTTCCGTGAGAGATTGCTTCATTTCTCTTCAATATATACAACAAATGCCTTGACAAATCTTGCTGTCAAGACTGCTGGAAAACTGCCTCTGTGGTACTAGTTTAAAAGAATTCTTGTGACTCATTAAATAATACCCCCATTAGCCTCACCCCTGCTGTTCGATAAGATATTTGAGTCCATAATTAATCAAGCTGTAGTTAATCTGCTAAACTTCTAACTGACCAAGAATATAAATTTAGACAAGCCCGTTCTACATCAGATATCCCTACTATAATCTCATAACTGGACAAAGCAGGTTAGCGTGGAGCGGTAGCCCTCGATATATCTAAGGCTTTTGACAGTGTTTGAAACGATGATACTCTCAGGGAAATAAGATGGTACGGTACCACTGGACGAATACTTAACGTAATTAAATCTTTCTTTAATAAGAGAAGAATCCATGTTGTATTTGACAGTCGTACATCTAAATAATATGATATAAATGCGGGTGTACCTTACGGGGTCTATCCTTGGACCTTTATTATTCATACTATTCATAAATAACCTCTCTGATAAAATTGTTTTTGACATGGGTATATTTGTCGATGACACCACACTCTATAACAGGCACAAAGGGAAGGCAAATGAACACATATCTAAGGAAATGGTAAAAACGTACAGGAATACTTCTAATCCGTAGTGGAATGGGGACAAAAATGGATGGTCTCATTCAATGCTGCCAAGACTAAGCTTGTTTCCTTAATTACAATAACCCTCTTAAGCACCAATAGTTATACCTAAAAATATATTACCTATAAAAACTTCTTTCAAACTTCTTTGTCTAACATTCACAGGAAAGATCAGTTGAAACAGATACATTGAGAGCATTTCCAAGGTTGCTGTGGAGAAGGTGGGCTCTTTCTACCGTGCTAGAAAGCTACTAACGCCTGAAAGTATCCTGCATCTCTACAAGGCAACCATTCGCCCACATGTAAAGAACTGTTTTTACATATGGGCTGGTGCATCTGCTACTAGTCTTTCGCCGCTGGACAGAATTCAAAAGAAAGTCGCCACCCTGATAGGTCCTAAACTGTCCTCAAAGCTTCACCCTCTGTCCCATTGACGTAATTTCGCACATCCTGTCTATTCTACAAGTATTTTAATGGTGAATGCTCCGAGCTAAAAGTCCTTGTACGTTTTAGACTCCAATACCCCCGAAAAACCCGACAAGCAGCAAAATCTCACTAGAGATATCTAGATATAAAAAAACCTTATACTTGCATAATTTCTTCCCCAGAACTGCTCGATTATTGAACTCCCTTCCGGAATCCTGCTTTCCCAACAGTACTGACATGCAGAAGTCCAAGTGTAATATGAACGGACATCTCAATCCTCAACTCCCTACGTGGTATCCATGCAACTTATGTTCCCGACAATAGCCCACTACATAAAAGTGGCACTAAGGTGAAAATGGAATAAAAATAAAAAAAGGATGCGTATGGCAAGCATTTATCAACACTGAGTTTATTTGATGACAGTACTGTAACGTCCAGCAAATCACATATTTTTGCTTATATTTTAGATATACATGCAACTGAAAGAGGAATAGCTTCTGTAAAACGTTAAAACTTATTGATGGATGAGAATGACCGGTGAATCACATCAATAATTCCAGAAAGGTCAGGGTGTGAAGGCGCTAGGTCAGAAAGTCTCAACTATTCCACTCAATGTTGGCTATTAATTTAGTGAAAAATGATGGATAGTCTAGAATTGTACATGGACGATGCCATCGACTGAGATTTGCAGATTACGAGAGAAACGTGATAGTGCAGAGATAATATAAGTTTTAATTGAAGATGCAAATGAGAATAAATGACAATATTGCTTTCCTTATATATAAATGTATATCTATATGTGTTTATATATGTATATATATATATATATATGCGTATATCTATATTACTATATATGGTATATGGTAACAAACACATCACATAAATGCAACTGTTCTAAGTGTATAGGCATTCTGAGTATTATTTATTTATTTACATATAGATTAAAATAGTATTTGCAATGTAATAGATTTAACAGCTACATCATAAACAGCTGATGATCTATGTAATGTAATTGTTAATGCATTTTTGTCATATTAATTTTGTTGAATTTTATATCATAATTCTGTGATTTTTTGTAGTAATTGGACTACTTAAAATAAAAAAAAACCGAAAGAGTTAAATTGGGAAAGATAGCAAATTTAAAATACCTTTTGTAACCACAACCCCCCCCCCATTTCTGCTGACCAGGAGACGCTACCAGAAACTTTTTTCTTCATGTCTCGGTTGTTTTATTTGTAAATATAAAATGAATAAAAGGATATCGTTTCCGAAACGATGTCCCCCCGCAATGAAAACTTGATGAGTAATATCACACTTATTAGTATTTCACCCTTTCTTTTAATGTAGCTCTAGATAATTACACCTATTGAGTTTTTCATAGATCTGCAGAGCACCTTCAAATATATTACCTGAGTCTTTGCTGTTTTAGACTGATTTATTAATCTCTTACTCTCTTTCTCTCTCTCTCTCTCTCTCTTTGTATATATATATATATATATATATATATATATATATACATTACTAACTAGCTCTACCTACGTATTGAGCACTTTTGAAGTAAATACTTAAAGTTTACGCATAAATCTATCCTTTCATATATTAATTTTATGTGAGCAAAATGAAGTAGTTATATGTGTGTATATATATATATATATATATATATATATATATATATATATATATATATATATATATATTGCGGGGTACAGCCTTTTATTATGGCTATGTAAAGACCAATTATTTTACCTGTTTAGAAACATTCTTTACTGTAAAATTAAAAAATAAAAAATGAATACGCCAGCTGACCGGTTTCGAATCTCGCTCAATCGAGCTAAAATCGAGCTTGATAATAAGGTTTAAAAAAACGGGGAAACAATCTATTTATATATCTATTAAAGTGAACGGGTCTGTGTGTCTGTGTGCCTTTGTGTCTGTCTGTGTACATTCCCTACGCACTAACTCTGTCAATTTTTAGTCTACAGACTCGACATTTGATATACAGCGTACTGAGATTTGGGAAAATGTATGTGATCGGTTTTCGGCCAGAAATTTAGCTGTTAAGGGGGTCAAAGTTCCACAATTTGACCTTTGAGATTCTACCAAATTCCTTCCCCAATTTGTGGTCTAAACACTGGAAATTTTAGATATAGGATTATTGGACCGGTATCTAAATTAATAACTTGATTAGAGCCCACATAATAAATGTTAAAGGGTAATAATGGGTGTCAAAGTTTAAAAAAATAACTTTTTTTTTTGCTCAGCATACACCTCCCAACACCCGGTCAACGCCGGGCCCCTATGTTAATCTCTATATCTATCAAAGTTTACGTGTCTCTCTCTCTGTGTTTGTATGTGTACATTTCCCTACGCAATAACTCTGTCAATTTTTAGTTTACATACTCGATATTTGATATACAGGGTACTGAGATTTGGAAAAATCGATGTGATCGGTTTTTTCACGAAATTTGGCGATTAAGAGGTTACCTTTGGGAACTCTATCAAACTCCTCCGACAATTCTGGGTCTACAAACTTGAAATTTTAAATATAGGTACCATGGACAGGGATCTAATTTAATGACTTTATTAGCGCCAAAACCAATAAATTTTAAGGGGTTGTAATAGGGGTTAAATTAAAAAAAAAATTGACCGCTTTTTTTTGGCTCAACATATAACTCCACATACCCGGGCAACGCTGGGCACCCATGCTAGTATATCTATAAAAGAGAACGTGTCTGTGTGTCTCTGTGTCTGCTGTCTGTCTGTGTGTCTGTGTACATTTTCCTTCGCAATCACTCTGTCACTTTTCAGTCTACAGACTCGAAATTTGATATACAGAGTACTGAGATTTGGGAAAATCTAGGTAATCGGTTTTTGGCCAAAAAATTGGCTGTTATGGGGTCAAAATAAAACGATTTTACCTTTGAGAACTCTACTACTCTCCTCCGACAATTGTGGGTCTAAACACTTGAAATTTTAGATATAAGTTCCTTGGACATTGATCTAACTTAATAACTCGATTTGAGCCCAAAACAATAAATGCTAAGGGACCATGATAGGGATTAACGTTAAAATTATTGATCTTGTTTTTTTTGTTTTTTTTGCTCAGCATACATCACCAAACACGCGTGCAACGCCGGGTCCCCATGCTAGTGTCTTAGAAAATTAAAAAGCGGGGAATAAAAACAAAAACAAAAAACAAACAAACGGGGAAATTTATTATTAAAAAGGAAACAGATTAAGCCCTAAGACAGACTTACTTATTGTTTTCCCTTTTTTCATTTTTAACACGTGATAATTAAGCTCGATTTTAGCTCTGTTGAGCGAGCTTCGAAACCGGTCAGCTGCCGTATTTTTTATTTTTTATTTTTCAATCTAAAATAAAAAATGTTTCTAAACAATTGGTCTTTACTTAGCCATAATATATATATATATATATATATATATATATATATATATATATATATGCGCATATATAAAGGCTTATATATATGTATATCTATACGCTTATATATATATCTATGTATATATATATATATGGATGTGTGCATGTTTATATATATATGGATATGCGCATATATATATATATATATATATATATATATATATATATATATATATATATATATATATATATACGGTGACCCCCAAAACCGGGCCCTTACTCTAATTATGCCCCGTTTCTAAGTGTTTTGTCTTAATGAAATGAAACTTTGGTCAAGCTAGTTTATTATATTCAAAACTTCACATCAAAACACTAGGGCCTTTGGCCTTTGTTTCTCCCTTCTATAGCACATGTTTTAGTTGGCCTCCATTTAGCTTTTGTCTTTTTTTGTGTTACCATATATATATATATATATATATATATATATATATATATATATATATATATATATATATATGCATACATATGTTCTGGAACAGTGCGGAGTTGTTTTGCGTACTCGTCAGTTTTTGTAAGCTCTCCATTGTTCGTGTGGTACTTCTAATATCTCGATTCGATTTGCGTTAGAAAGTTTCTAAAATATTTGGTAGGTGTCGAATAGCTATTTTATTACTGTTGCTTGTAACTGGCATGCTATATGTAACTCTTGCTGAATTATACCAGCTTCATTAAACGTTCGACACTGGTGTGTGATTAAACAGGTCCTCTGTCGCTACTGATGTGTTGAGGAAGAAAATTTCGATGCAATTCTCGAAGCTTTCTATTGCTGTTTATGTGGAACTCGGCAGACATTGGGGTTTCTGCGTAATTGCGTTTCTAGAATTCTTCTGTCTGATGTGAACTCCAGCTTACGACAACGAAAGGAAACCATGGAACTCGGATAAGGTGTAAGAAGGTATATTCTGCTAATATGTAACCGAAAACACATACAAACTTCAACAAAATCTTAATTCAAATAAACTGGGTCGGTTTTAAATTGTTTATCATTAAAAGCGTTTCGAAAATTCTTGATTAAATTAAGAAAATATATGAAATTTACAGGCCGGCCGACATTGCCCGGTTATAAAATGCGCTTAAATATATTTTTTATTAATGGAGATTAAGTATTTATTATATTATCTTATGTTAATTCTAATATTTATTAATGATTTTTTGAAAAGTTACAAAAAAAAAACTGCCCCATACGCCAGAACCGAGACTCGAAACAGAAATTAAGGATTTACTTTTTTCGTTTGACGCTAATCTCTGGCCATGAAGACATGTTTTCGGTGATGCTAAAAATTTAAACATTAATCAACTGCTATTACGTTACGCATGCATATTCGTAATTCTGTCGTTAAAACTTAACCTGGAAAATTATATTTCTTTACTTTTCACACTTTTGCACCGATTTTCCACGGCATAAACGCATTAATATTAAGTTTCGCATGGGTTTAAATGCCCTCTATATGAAGTTTCATGTCTGTAGATAAAAAGAAAACTGACATAGGGGTTTTGTAGAGATTTTCTTTACACACACACACACAGATATATATATATATATATATATATATATATATATATATATATATATATATATATATATATATATACTGCCATTTCAGCCGGCGTTGCCCGCGTGTTGTAAAAACTGTTTAATTCTGATGGAATTTTATTCATTAGGGTTTATTTTTCGAATAATTTATTTCGAATTAGGTAATATTATAACTTTTAACAAAAAACACTATAACATTTCGCAGTAATCCCATATCATTCAAATATTTCAACATGAGAAATTAGATGGCATAAGATAATGCTAATAATCTGCGAGCAAATTTTAGCAATAAGATCAAACTTTAAATTTTAAAATCTATAAAATCAGGATAACAGAATGTTTTGCGGTTTTTAACATTCTGATAGAAGTATCTCGGCTGAACCAAAAATGTATCGAAATAAGCACCATTAAAATATACATATATTTGCCAACGAAAACCAAGTGTATTTATGCCAGAGACGTAAAAAACAAACACTTGCGTCCTGGTGACGATGAAGTCACAGAAAGTGATGATGACATCGCCTAGATTTTTATAGCGTTTCTCACGCAAAATGTTATCGAGATCCTTGAAAAAGCAGAAATCAGTAAGTGCGAGGTCTGAAGAGTAAAGCGAATAAGGTTGAGTTTCGTAGCCTAATTAGTAAACCTTGGCAGGATCGCTTTAATAATGTGTGGAAGGGCATTGCAGTGGAGGGGAATTGGAACGTTTTTGTTGGCTAAGGCTGAATGTCTTTGCCTAAGTTACTAATGCAATCCATCCATTTGTTGAGAGTACTTTTCCGCCGTAATGGCTTTGCCAACATTAAAAAAATGTAATTGTTGAGACTGGTAACAGACAACAAAACAGCAAGCAAAACATGTTCTACTGCAATTCTGGCTTCAGGAAGCACCGTGAAGATTTGTCGGCGTCTAATCCTTGAGCTGAACGTCGGTGCTTCTCATAAAGAACCCACATTACATACTAAGTAACAGTCAGGTCAAAAAAAGAGTTTTCTTGTTGCGTAAAAGAAGAGAAGACGCCACTTCAGAACTGCGTTTTTTGTGGTGTCGTTCAGTTGGTGAGACACTAATTTATAAAATTTGTATATCTTCCCAATCTCCCTCAATTTGTTGGAAATGATCGCATATATTATGGTTTAATCAGAAAAAAAACTTCTTGACGAGTAGTGCATCCATTGGTCTCGACTAAAGCTTGTAATTGATTGTTGTGGATATCCGCTGGCCGACCATTACACTCATGAGTTTCCAGCATTACATCGCCGCCAATATATTTCTTAAGCAACAATTGTGCTCTATGCTCAATAGTGATTCCTAGGCCGAACATTTCTTTTACATCGTCAGCATGTCGTTCTAGCTTAAATAGAAATAGGAAAATTGCGTATTTGCTTTTGTCCCTATCTATTTAATCTTCTGAAAAGAAGGCATACTTGTTTTAAAACGATTGTAAATTAATGCAATAGATACAGGGGAAAATGCTCATTAAAATAATTGAGTAAAGATATAATAACGAAAACTTTTTGGAAAATACATTTGAAATCAAAATTCAAAATTCAACAAGAACTCTATTCTCAACCCAATACATGGAACATTAAGAACACACCTTTAAGCGACAGTTACAGGATTCCAAGCTGTCCGTGTGTTAAAACATAACTTTTGGGCAGGGTATACACAGTGTATCAAAATGAATTTAAGTTCTTCTAATCGATGCTTCTTCATCGCCATCTTTGATGCCCACATTATTTTCATTATTTAAAAATAGCAATTGTCAAGCTATTAATACAATCATGAACTATGTAGTGCATATGGACAACGTGATGATGCTAAAACATGTAGAATTTATATGTGAATCGGCACCTTATTTTAGATATTTGTTAGGCAAAAATATTACTACATGTGCTGTGTATTATCCACCACGATTTAGAAGCATTAATGTTGTTCGTACTGTAATTAATATCGCAGACAATCAGCAAGGTTGTCTTAAATTGCTTTATGTATCCAGGGGTACAGGAAAGATAATTGTTACTAAGCTAATTCTCTCTCTGTTTATTTCCTCACTCTCTCTTTTTATATACGTATCTATGTTTTATATTTATTTAGACATATGTTACTTCTCATCTTAATTTATACAACTTCCTTAGTTTATTAAGCTCAATGTAATTACGGAGCATATAACAAATGAATGCAAATTTCAAGGTGATAACAATTATACCTTTTATTTCATAAATATGTTGCACAAGTTTTTACAACACATGCTACGAAGCACAGGACCATAGATGTTATTATTATACCAATCAATTAATGTATTTCCTCCTGACTAATCAAAAGAAAACACTTCTCAATTTTAATAAAAAATAAAGGCATGCCTGCATGATAAAAAAATCTGAAAATATGAGATACGTTTAAATGAGCTATTTCTATGCTATTTCGGCATCGTTTGTGCATGTTAACGTATTAAAGGAATAAACAGTAAGATCGTCAATATTTTTAAATATATATATATATATATATATATATATATATATATAAAGCTGAACGTCTGCGTGTGTGTCTCATCACGAATATCCTCCTATATGGTTGACTATTATAGAAAACTGATCACATATAATGATAGAAGTTGTATCGAGACTCTGGAATGGGTATGTTTGATCTGGCATAATGATGATTCATTAAAATTGTGGTGTCTGCGTACGCGCCTGGTCCACAAAGTATGGAAATAAAAAAATAAAAAAAAAGTTTACAAATGTGTATGATATAAATGTACATAATAATACTTTGATAAGTATGTTTTAACTTAAATAGATGATAAAATACAACTCCGTCAAGCTGTCTTGCTGCCCACTCTTCTCTATGGATCGGAGACCTGGACCACATACAGGAGGCACGTAAAAACCCTCAGAAAAATCCTCAGAATTAGTTGGAAGGACCGACGCATCAACACCAGCGTCCTGAGTGAGGCTGACATTCCCACTATCACCGCTACTGTTGCTCAACGCCAGCTCAGACGGACTGGTCATGTTGTCCGAATGCCGGATCTCCGCCTCCCAAAACAGATTTTCTACTCTCAGCTTGTTTAGGGAAAGCGTGCCCAGGGTGGCCAAAAGATGAGGTATAAGGACAACATCAAAGCAAATCTAAAGCGGTTTCACATGGACCTTGAGACATGGGAGGACGTGGCTGTGAGCAGGTTGGCATGGAGGAGCGCTGTCCACAAAGGTGTTGCGCTTTATAGTAGTGACCTAAATCAAGCTGCTGAGGATAAACGCAAACACAGAAAGGACAGATTATTAACCAGACACACCCAACCCAACCCCACCACCACTACCTTTATCTGCCCAAATTGCACAAGACAAATTGGGTCTAGGATTGGGCTCTATGCTCACCTGAGGACCCACAGAAGCCACAACGGAGGACAGTCTTACTCGGACACGAGTGACCACCGATGATGATGAACTTAATAGGGGTGGTATAATAAAATTGTGGGGTCTGCGTTAGCGCCTGGCCTCATAGAATGGAAATAGGCACACACTTTAATAAAGCCTTTTCATATCTATCTACGTTAGTATACTTTGATAATTATGTTTCAGTTGGAAGAAATATGGTATAACAAAATTATGGTTAGCGCCTGACCACCATAGAATGGAAATATGTCACAAAGTTTAACAAGTTTTTTTTTTCATATAGATCCACAGAATAATGTGATAAGTGTTTCAGTATGAACAGGTAGGGTATAATAAATTATGGAGTTTATGTATTTTATTTTTACTTTCATCCTATTATGCTTTGGTTTTGATACCCCTCAAATTCGAAGCTATCTCTTTACAACCCTTCCTTTTCAGAACCTATCATACTTTCATAAATCAGAGTCCATTTTCTGTAGGCTGTTTTTGAACCCAGTCAACGACGCGTACTTTTGCTAGTATATATATATATATATATATATATATATATATATATATATATATATATATATATATACAATATACAGAATTTATACAAATTTTCCCAGAACTTATGTGAGGAATGTTATTTCCATTACGTATATTGATATTCGATTTACTTACATGTCGATGGGCAAAGAGTTATCTGAAATCTACACAAGTCAATGATTGATGAGAATGTCCCTAAAGCATGTCGGTGTCCCTACAGAGGTCACTCCCGTCTGTCGCCGGGTCAGGCAGCTTCGAATATTCCACCTCGTAAGTGCGATTAATTCACATAATATTGATGGATGGAGCACGAATCTGCATGGACTATGTCAGAAAGCAGCGTCACTGCTAACATGTTGACGACATCTAGCTCGACAACGAAATTGATGATAAAAGTCAAAGTTAGCTTATCAATTTTAGTGGACTTATTTTTGATGTTTGTAATTAAAATTAATACGTTGAATGTATACACTTAAAGTGTAAGTGTTACATATTGGAGCATACGAGGTATTGCCGAATTATCTGAGCCAGAAGATTATTATTATTATCGTATTGATTGAATTAGATTTATTTTAAAGTAAAAAAAAAACAATGCAAGGACAGATATAGTTAAATGGCGTTTAAGGAAGGCAACCTGATTAGATTCTATAAGCAATAATAAGGACAGATTTTAGATTAAAAAAAACAAATATGTTTTAATAGAAAACGATTTCAGAACATAAACAAAATACATGGCGAAGGTAGATCATCCGATTCATATTTTAAATCAGTTAGAGTTAATGACGTAACGATTGCGCTTAAATGACACGAATGAGTAAGTCAAGAGTTGGGAGTTGGAAAGTTAGTATACGCTGTCGGTAATCAGAGGAAGAACGACAGTGGCGGAGAGTGATGGATTGAATTAGATTTGTTTTAAAGTAAAACGTACAATTTTATGACTAATATGATTAAATGACGTTTTAGGTAGTAAGCTGAACTAGACTCTATAAACAATAATAAAGAAAGTATGTAGATAAATAAAAACAAATATGTTCTAATATAAAAGGATGTTAGAACATAAACAAAATACGTGACGAAGTTAGATGAATCGATTTACGTCTTTGGTTGGTTGTTTGGTTGGTTGGTTGGTTGGTTAATCGGTTGGGTGGTTTTGTTTTACGGTATATCAACCTTTTTCAGATTATTTAATGCTTAATCCAGTGATATTGAAGACATGTTTTTTTCATAGAATATATTTTATTTTTTAAAGTCGGTTTCTATTTAACCCATAGTTGGGACCCTTACAGGTACTACCACCCCGGGTAAGAGTGGACCTGGGAGCTATGGCAATTAAAGGGTGGCCCCACACTCTTCAAAGCTCACAAGCTGTAGCCTCGCCACCTGATATAGTTTAAGATCATATCCAGGACCTTATATCTTTGGTTACGTAGAGTTTATGACGTACGACTGTGATTGAATGCCAGATATGAGTTAGTCAAGAGTTGAGAGTCGAAGACTTAGTAGACGCTGTCGGTCATCAAAAGTAGAACTACGATGGTGGAGATTAATTGCTCCAATATGAGGGAAACGTTGATAGCAAAAAGCTAGGAACCGCATTACGGAATTGAAATGGGGAAATATCCGCAATACAACCTGCTGTAGAACCAGCATTGGTTCAAATCGTATAAATATTCGTTTTCAGCTTTTCCGAGGATCCGTAAAATTATGATCAAAACAAAATGGCTCGACTATGTTTTAGTATTAGTGCCGAAAGGCGTGCTGGCCGATTATTATTACGATCTTTATAAATATTTTTTAAAATAGAATGTCAGAAAGAATGTTATCATAGCACATTTTTTTTTTAATAGAAACGAATGTAAGTCTTCATGACTAACACAAAAAAAATGTTAACTTGGTGAAAAAGAAAATTAGACAATGAAAAAAATTACGTAACGGGATAGCTAAAGAATACGCGTATCAGTTAGTTAATAGTTAGGAGTCAGAGGGAGTAGACCCAGTCTAAGTCAGAGAAAGAAAAACGGTCCATGGACAGAAATGACTCCGAGCAGGGGAAAATGTCGATAAAAAAATCTAGGACAAGTGTTGCATCTTTCCAAGTCACAATCGGTTTCTGATCGTGTGAATATTACAGTGATGGGATTTGATGGCGTTAGATTTTCAGCACTTGAAGAAACATGTCGGCATTCTTCTGTCTTTGGGAAGTAGCTAGTCTTTTCAAATACTCACTGATCTATAACTGATCATATTCAACAATTTTTAATTTCAGTGATTAATTTACAATCGGTTTATCCTAATAATTTCTATAGTTTATTTCCTGAGACGTAGAGAATACATTAAACTATAAGTCAAAATCATGAAGGAATTTCTATGTTGAGGAATTTGCAGCGAAATATTTAGCAGTGTTGTATTTAAATATTATTTTTGTAAATTCTTAGTTAATTATCATTTTATGAGAATTCTAGCTGTTATAATTATGTAATCACGACGTATCCAATCACACTTCGTTATGAATTATTGAACAGTTATATTAATGATGTGTTCCTGGAATCTAAGTGACAGTAATTTCCTTCAGTATTATTAGTTTTTTTTTTGATAAACCCAAAATAAATAAAGACATAATAAAAACAAGTTCAACGTAAATCTAAGATTAAGCATTACAAATTTTTATCGTTTCGATTTCCTTCTCGGTAGTATTTAGGGTTTGAAGGCAATCTTCTTCGCACATTAATTGCCTGTAGACAGTTTCTACCGAGAAAGTTTCCAGATTATTGTCTTCTCAAAATTTTCTTACAGAGTAATTCTGGTTTACGGCAGACATGGAAGCATGTCGTGTTCATATCATCTAACTTGCAAGAACCACTTCGAAACCTTAGACGAAGAATAAAATAATATTCACTTTTTAGAGGAAATCCCTTTTTTTTTACTTCTGTTAAACTTCAGATTCTAAAATGTGAATTTGGTTGGATGTCAAGTCATCACGTGGGAAATCTATCACGCCAAACTTGGTTAGCACGCGTAATCGAATTAGATCGGATGAGATAATTGAACCGTAGTCAACTCATTATAAACTATTAAGCTTTGTATACGCACGCACAAACTTACACACTTATATGAATGCATACACTCATGTATATATATATGTACTTATATATATAAGTATATATATAAATATACATACATATATATATATATGTGTGTGTGTGTGTGTGTGTATGTTGGTGTGTGTGTTCATACATATATAAGCTTTTGTGTGAAAGAACCCTGAGACAGAAAGCGCAGTTATAAATAAAATATACAAAAAAGAGCGTAATATTTATTAATATTTATTATGATTAAAAAATATATACATAAGCAGAGGCTGAAGAGAGGCGAACATAAATGACCAATATTTGTGCCCATTTGATTTGGATTTAAAACAGCTGGTACGGGTTTTATATATATATATATATATATATATATATATATATATATATATATATATATATATATACTTAATTTACTCACATAAAATTAATATACGAAAGTATAGATTTATGCGTAAAGTTTAAGTATTAACTTCAAAAGTGCTCAATACGTAGGTAGAGCTAGTTAGTAATTTATAAAATATATATGGCGATTAAGCTACACTGAATATTCCGCGTTTCATCCACTCTAGGACTCTTCAGGCTTATGCGCATAAGCCTGAAAAGTCCTAGAGTGGATGAAACCCGGAATATTCAGTGTAGCTTAAACGCCATATATATTTTATAAATTACAATATATATATATATATATATATATATATATATATATATATATATATATATATATATATATATATATATATATATTAGTTAAACCATAATTTTTGTTTAATCAATGTAGATGAACACTCCTACTAATCCTAATCATGAAATACCGACGCTGCCACAAAGCCACGTTTTGTTTACATTTTGCCGGAAGAAAAGCATAAAATAAAACTATTTAACGAATTTGAGCGATTACATTAAACAGTCTAACCAAGCGGACTTCATAGACATTGCAGAAAGGTTAGTTAACTAACTTTTTTTTATTATTCCGCAGTTAATATCCTTTAGTATTCTTAAAGTGACGTGTTAATTATAATTAATCAATAATTACTGTTTATACCAACAGTATAGTGTTTCATGCTTGTGACGTCATCAGTGTAAAGGTGATAATTTCTGCCGGTTGTAAGATTCGAACAAGAGAGGAAGTCGCCTTTTGCTTTATTAACTAAGACTTTACCAAAGGGAAAATAAACTATTGTTACGTGAATGAAGAGAATTAAGAATTATTAAATACGCCGTGATTGTTTTGGGTAATCTCGCCCAAAAAGCGGTTGAGCTGCTAAGAAACAAAAAAGCGCAGTTGATGAAGAGAATTAGATTAACTATTGTTCTCTCAATGTATCTTGTGAAAAGTAACTAAGCAAGCCATAGAAAAAGGTACGTTATGATAACTAGTTTAATCAAGATTTCCAAAAAAGAAGTGTCAAGCAAAAAGAGATAAAAATGTTATGACTGATAAGATACTGAGTGAACCCCAATGATTGACGCGAGAGAATAAGAAGTAAAGTTGTGCAAAAAAAAACTTACATACTAAAATATATATAAATGCATCTTGAAACGCAATTAACATTATATGTATTATGGAGACTCTCAATAAGTAAAAAAAAACATGAATTTATAACTAAAAAA
>NC_136516.1:2072500-2087500 GCF_053919585.1 Euprymna scolopes
ATAATTGTTATAATTCTTTTTCTATCCTTTGCAAATGATTCAAATTTGTGTATGTTATTATAGCTGATAAAGACTACCAGTTGTCAAAATTTCAGCTTTTCACAGTTGTTATTTCTAACAAATATTTGGTTTTAAAATTTTGGCCCTAAGTTTCGGACCCTACTGTATTTATATATATATATATATATATATATATATATATATATATATATATATATATATATATTTAAATAAGGGAGTAGTCACCAACAATGTGTATTTTTTAACATAATTTTATTATTCCGTGTCTTGGTTTTTCATTGAGAATTATGTTTGGATCATTGTAATAATGTTTTTAAGTCATTGAAATCGTTTTTACGCGCGTTTCAGACGGTCTATGATTCTTCCTCGTCAGAAATTATTTTCAAATGTGTTGGAGATGTAAAAATGGCGATTTTCGTAGTTAATTTGAAGTTTTTTCCAAAGGGTGGAGGCTTTTAAGTGTTTATTATTCATTGGCATGCTATATATATATATATATATATATATATATATATATATATATATATATATATATATGCGTGTGTGTGTGTATTATGTACGTATGTTTATGTATAAATATACATATGCTGACATTTATCCATGTATGTATATGGAATATGATGTGTTTACACCTTCATACCGGTATGTGCTATATGCGTATTTTTATGCTTTTATAATTTAATGAATATTTTAGCCATATTATGGCTTCTCTCACCGCCTCTCTCCACTTGTCATTGTACCCATCGATAATTACATTTTGCTGTCCCTACCTTTATCTTAAAACGTGTGTCTGACGTTGTATATACTTCTG
Source organism: Euprymna scolopes (assembly GCF_053919585.1). Classification (NCBI taxonomy): domain Eukaryota; kingdom Metazoa; phylum Mollusca; class Cephalopoda; order Sepiida; family Sepiolidae; genus Euprymna; species Euprymna scolopes. The sequence goes on from NC_136516.1 coordinate 2,073,333, forward strand.
GCTAATATATTCCTATATTGTCTCCGATAAAAATGACACGCCCCACATTTTCAAGGTCTCAATTCATGTGCTGACCAGCAAAATAAAAGCCAGCACATTACTGCTTATTTTGCTAATTATTTCTCTTTATTATAAGAGCTATACATTGAAACGCTATAGAGTAGAAATATTTTCATCGTATATATATTATGTCGAATAATAATGTTCTTAATTCTAACTTACTTTAAATCGATTTTAATAAAAAAAATGTTCTAACTCATCTTCGTAGTATCATTATTTGTTATTTAATCTTTGCTTACGATTCTGCTCTTGTAGAAACATCGTTTGAAAATATACAGTTAATCCGTCTAGCTCTTTGCGGCACCATGTAACACATTTGGCCTTAGAATCAGCATTAAAAAGACAGAATATTGTATTAACCCCTTCAAACCCCAAAACAGGCTCGAGGCAGACCGCAGCAGAACATACATTTTCCAGAACGTGGACGGTAAAAAACTTTAAATTGTATTAATTTGTTAACTTGCCATGACTTAAAAGTTATCACAGTGAATCGATACCTGACTAAATTGTTTAGAGGATAGCTAAGGCTACTTGCGCCTTGGAAAAGCTTTGCCAACGTTTGTGGTATAAACGAGGTATTTGACTGGGCAGAAAAACCATAGTATACCGAGATGTTATTTCTATTCAGATGTACGGCTCTGAGTCTTGAACTCCATTCACCAATTAGATGCATTTCGTAAAAACTGTCAGTGCTCATTCTGTAGCAAAGTATCCAATGCAGACCTTTTAACAAATTGCAATATTTATAGAATTGAGTCATTTCTAATTCAGTGCCAACTGTAATGAACTGGTCATCTTCTGAGAATGTCTGATGACAGGATACCAAAAATCCATAAGGTACAGTCAGTTTAACTTATCTATTGCGGAAATCATTTTGTTTGAATTATCTTAATAAAGAAAATAGGGAAGAGCAAAATGGTAAGCAGCCATACCATCGATCGCATCAGTCATTCCACACATTTTTACTATAGATTTATTTATTTTAAGTGTGTTTTTTTCGAAATTAGATGTTATTTTTGGCTGAAGTATAAATGAATTTAAACAATAAGTTGTTGGACCCTACTACGTCAAAATCGACGGGAAAGTCTTCCCCCCAGATATCCATCCATATCCAGATATCCAGGCATATATATATATATATATATATATATATATATATATATATATATATATATACTTTATTTACTCTTGTTTTAAATGTTTTTATCCAAAAATGCAAGAGTAGACACCTTCTCATCGGAGTGAAGCACACTTGTAGCTATTGGGTGCTTTTGTTGTCAGAATAATTATTAGAGGATATATATTATTTTATTTAGATATCCAAGAACACAATACACGAATTGTAATTTGGGTTTTGGAGCTATGAGTAACCCAAGTAGATTATGGATGAATAGCAAATGTAGGTTAAACCCATGGGTAAATAATCAGTTTTAAGATTAAATATATACTTTAGATTCTTAATTTGTTAAATAAGCTATCGTAGCCTTTTCTGTATCTGTTTAATTAAATTAATAAATCATAGACGCTGTTTAGTATTTACTAGACCTGAAACATCAAACGGCCTTAGTTGTCTCCCTATAACTGTTATAAGTACTAAATGCGACCTTTATTTCCACATAATGTTATAACTAGTAGTTAACAACGTAATGGATTATCTCCCTTCGTAGTTAGTTTTTTCACAACTATCTAGAACCATAATTGATTAGAACGATAATGAATAATAAAGCATTAAATAATGAAAAATAGAATAGGATCCATTACTCGGAATGTTGTATGCGTATTAAAAATATAATGTAATGGTATTCTTTATTTTCCTATTTAATAATATGTTTAAGCTAAACTGGTCTTAAATATAAGTAATGAGAAATTCGATATTTTGTACACATTGATGCCACAAATGAGCAAATACGAAACTAAAAATAAACCGTAACGTAATAGCAAGATTGTTCTGGCCATATTATAAATATAGAAATAAAATTTGTAAAAATTAATTTTTAAAAAATTAATTATGTGAAATAAAGAAATATAGAAACCTAATTCAGGAATTATATGAATAGTATTATTAAAAGATATTAAATGGCTACAGGTTTTTGTGGAAACTACTTATGACTGGTTTTTAAATAAGGATACGAACATTAGGTGATATATTAATATTTGAATAGGCTTTTGACAGAGGATACTTCCAGGGTAAATGTTTTCGCATGCTTCATTTCCGTTAAGGGAATTTTCTTTAAATAATGTTCTATTGTCAAAGTGTTTTTTATTCAAGAAGTATGAAGAACTGCTGGTTATGTGAAAATTTTAAAACGACATAATGCTTGAAATTGTCTAACTGGTATTGAAACAATTGTAACTTACAATAAAATATACTTTTTTATTGCTACCAATTCCTTTTTTGAAGTCTTGGTTTTGTTAATACAGTATATTAATGCTCAATTATGAAATATGAAAATTGTATAGCTTAATTTTTAAGTCCTTTCTCTGTGGCTTAAAATTTATATGTATATGAAAATTTACTGAATTATAAGAACCCAGTAAAACTCAGTATATTACAAACAAGTTTATATATATATATATATATATATATATATATATATATATATATATATATATATATATATATATAATCTGAGGTTATTGTTTGCCATAGGTTAAGTAACCAATGAAGTTTAATGAGCTTAATACAAATGCGCTCAATACCAAAGTAGAGCAGGGCATACACTTTACAAATGCTGTAATATGTTGCTACACAGTCATGAACATGTTTCCGCCAGTCAGTTAGAGACCTGTTAAGCCGATACAGCTTATACGAAGGCAAAGGTTGCAAACTTTGCTTTCGTATAAGGTTTGTCACCTGTAGAAGTATCTAGTTATTTGTAACTAGCTAACATACACCTGCTCATAACTGTGTAGTAATAAATTACTACATATGTAAAACAAAACAAACAAGATTACAAATATGTGTGTCTGTGTATAATTAGTAAACATTTAAAAAAGCACAAATATAATTTTATACTATTTTTATCCTTTTATTGTTAGTGTGGTATATCAATAATTCATTAAAATGAACTTTATATGAATATATGTGTAGCTTTGGAATGATTACTAACTGATAATCTTGTAACGTGATCGACTTGAGGGTGCGATTTGCTCCCTATTGGGGAGGTGGAGAAAGACCGGGTAAAATTGCTAAGATTGCTGAATTTAATCCCGGACAACAGCGGATATCGAAATACTTGAATTAGAAGATATAGAGATATATTTTGTTTTATTGTCAAAGCCAGATATATATTTGTTATTTGAAAATTAGACGACATGAAATGTAAGAATAATGACGATGACATTCGTCTTGGCTGAGGAGCATCGGGGCGAGTGTTCTGAGTTTTAGGCAAGGAAAATTGGCAGGCATTGACCCTCTGAGGTCATGGGAACTGTCATATTCCTAAATACTTAGGAAATAAAGACAAACGTGAGTTACACCGAGTGGTATGTGTAATGGGGTTTATTTATAATACAGAAACGTAAGGCTGCTCGCCTAAGGTAAATAGAAGTACATAGTAACAAGTATGGGGAAGAAAGTCTGATAATCAACACGTAAGACTATCCGTCTTACTGCAACTGCTTGTCTGCCGCTGTCTGCCGCTGTCTGCCAAACAGTCCAATATATATATATACAGTTTGTAACCGGTGTATAGCCAGTTATGTTCCTTCACAACACCTCCCCCTGAAGCTGAAATCTTCCTGATTTTAGCTTAAATACCTCTTCCTTTTAGGGTCAGGGCTTAATCTCCTGGTAACTTTTCTCTTTCTTGCGCTTTTCCTTCTGGTCAGCGTTACCCGGGGTAAAGGTTTCTGTCCAGCCCGTATGGTCGGTTCAGGCGAAATATTCATTGTTTGCGGTACACACGCTGGTTTTGGTATATCAAAAATATCGCACAATGTTTCCATTGGTGTCTCTTCCACATTTGGAGACAGTCTGGGACGTATTTGATTTCTGTGTCTTTTGCAGACAAAACTTAATCCTTGGATGGTATAGACCATGCTCCCAATCCTTTTTTTGATAATACCTTCAACCCACTGATTTCGTCCATTTTGAAAATTTTTGAAATATACATTTTCACCTGGGGAGAAGCACTTGGTATTAAGGTTTTCTTTTTTGAAAACTTTCTTTTTCTCTGGTAGCAGCCTATCGAAGACAGATCTTATCTTTCTTGCAAACATTAGCTCAGCCGGGGAAGAATTGACATTATTATTAGGATTTGGTGTCACCCTGTAAATTGCTAAAAATGTTTGAATACATTGTTCGTCTGTGTCCGTAGTAAGATTTTTCTTAAGTGCCCTTTTAAACGTATCTACAAATTTTTCGGCCAACCCATTCGATCGTGGATGGTACACAGGTGTTGTCATATGTAGAATATTTAGTGAGTCACAGAATTCTTTGAATTCATGAGCAGTAAATGCTGTTCCATTATCGCTCACTAAGGTTTTTGGCACTCCAAAACGGCTAAAAATTTCATTAAGCGCACTCACAGTGTTTTTTGTTGTTGGATGTCTAAACTTAAATATTTCTGGCCATTTTGAAAAAGAATCTACAATAATCAAGTAAAAATAACCATTTATAGGTCCCGCATAATCAATATGCAGACGTGACCAGGGTAGGTCCGTCTTTGGCCATGGCGTCGTTTTTACTGGAGGATCTCGAGCTGCTAATTGACATCCTCTGCATGTCTTGACACATTTTTCAACTTCCTTGTCCATACCAGGCCAGTACACATATCCTCTCATAAGGGATTTCATTCTCGAAATGCCCGGATGACCTGTATGAAATTCCTTCAGAATTTTCCTCTGTAACGTTAGTGGAATTACGATCCTCTCACCATACATGAGCACATCTTCACAGATGGAAAAAGGCGTTGTTTGATCTACCTTTTTATTTTTTTTTATCCATCCCAATTGATTTTTCATTTTCTTAATGAAAATGTCATTTACTGCCTCTTTTTTTATTTTTTCGAAAGTTACCGGAAGTTCACGTATCATATTACACATTGAACTTGTACATTCACTTTCGTCTTTAAGCGCAGCAATTACCGTTTCTTCGAAACTTTCGCTTCTTTTAGGGATCAACCGTGATAATGCATCTGCGTGTCCTAACTTTTTTGAGGATACATGTTCCATCTTAAACTGATAGTTTAAGAGGGTTACAGCCCATCGCTGTAATCGATTCGCAGTATGTGTGGGAATGCCTTTCTTTGATCCAAATATGGTAAGTAGGGGTTTATGGTCGGTTTGCAAAATAAAAGATCGTCCATGGAGAAATCGATTGTACTTTGTAATTCCAAATATTATCGACAGCGCCTCTTTTTCAATTTGGCTGTAATTTTTCTCCGCTGCAACCAACGTTCTTGAAGCATGGGCGATAGCTTTTGTCCTACCATCCTCATACTTGTGAAGTAATACAGCGCCAACACCGTAATCACTGGCGTCCGTTGCTAGTATTAGTTCCTTTTCTGGATTGAAATGTGCCAATGCTAAGTCTGACAGTAGACATCTTTTGATATTTTGGAAAGCAGATTCACATTCCTTATTCCAGTTCCATTTAACACCCTTTTTCAGTAACTCGTTAAGAGGAGCTCTTAAATTATGTATGTTAGGGATGTAAATTGCATAGTATTGAACTAATCCCCAAAACGATTTTAATTTTGTCACTGAATCTGGAGCAGGCATCTTTTCAATTGCTTCAGTCCTTTGTGGATCCGGTCTTCGACCCTCTTTGTCGATTATTTGACCTAGATATTTAATTTTTTTCATAAAAAAATCGCATTTTTCTGGGCTCAATTTAAAACAAAATTCCTGTATTCTTTTGAATACTTCTTTTACATGCTTCTTATGATCTTGCAAATTTTCACTTTTAATTAGGATATCGTCAAGGTAGGCCATTGAAAATTCCAACCCTGCCAGCATCGTGTCCATAATTTGCTGGAAAATAGCAGGAGCAACCTTTAATCCAAAAGGAAGCCTCTTTAGCTTAAAAATGCCCTTATGAGTATTTATGCCTAAGTATTTGGAGCATTCATCGCTGATCTTAATTTGCAAGTAAGCATCTGAGAGGTCTATCTTAGAAAAAATTTTTCCTCCGTTAAGCTTAGAGAACAGATTTTCTGCGGACGGAAGGGGATAATTATGGTCCAATAGACAGTCATTTAAACCCGTTGAAAAATCTCCACAGACCCTTATTCTGTTATTTTTTCTTTACATACACGGTTGGACTTGCCCAATCTGTGTGGTTAACTTTTTCAATGACTTCCAGTTGTTGAAGTCTATCCAACTCTTTTTCGATTGCGTCCATCGCTGAAAAAGGCACATTCCTTTTAGGTTTGAATACTGGAGTGGCATTTTTCTTTAATTCAAATTTTGCCTCTGTCTTAATACAGAGTCCTAGTCCTTCGGCAAAAACATTGGGAAATTCAGTTTTCAAATCCTTCAGGAAGTCTTCCCTTTGGTTTGCTTTTTCTGCAGTTAAAACGTTACAAAACGAATTTATGGGTTTCTCCCATAAATTAAACAGGACAATCCAATCTACCCCAAACAGGCATGTATTCTTTCCTGGTACGACGTACACTTTGGATTTATGAGTCTGGTTAGCGAATGTCACTTTGCATTTTAATTCTCCCTTGAACTCTAATCTTTTGCCGCTCACACTTCTCGCCGTCTTTCTGGTTTTCGTTAATTCAGGTCGACCTATCCTTTTCCATATATCTTCATTTATAATACTAATATCTGCACCGCTATCCAGAAGCAATGTAACCAGATGTCCATTTATCCGAACATCAACATATTTCCGTCTTTCGCAGCTTTTTTCTTTATTCATGCGAAGCGTATTTACATTATCGGTCCCTTGTCTTTTCTTCTGGGCACAGTATGTTCCCTTGTGACCTCTGAGACCACATTCATAACATATTTTGTTCCTAAACCAGCAGGTCTTATTGTTGTGTCTTAAACTACCACAACATTTACACTTTAGCTTTGGGTCTTTGTATCCTTTAAGGATCCTGTGTTCTTGGAACCTGGACTTTCTTGTGGTCCCTTGCCTTTTTACTTGCTGCACCTTAAAAATATTTTTCTCTTCAATGCGAGTGTTGTCTTTCTTTATGTTAATCAGACGTTGACACTCTTCAGTGACTTTTTGCAATGTTATGTTAGGATCCGCCTCCATAATTGTTAGGATCCGTGAACGTATATCTTTGTCCCTTGGTGCTGTGAGACCTTGTACAAAGATTAAACATTTAAATTGGTCTGCGGAAATTTCATTCAATTTAAATGATTCGCATAAACAGTTCACAGTGCAAGCATATTCTAGATAGTCTTCAGCTTCTGCCTTCTGAATGTTCAAACATTTGTATCTAGAGTGAAATAGGCTATCCCTTTTATCAAATATTTTCGACAAGGTACTAATTGTTTCCTCGAACGAAACCTCCTCCGGTTTTTTTGGTAGAATTAGATTTGCATACTTGGTGTTTTCATCAGTACCCAGTTTTTGTAGTAGCAGGGTAACTTTTTCCTCATCGGTCCAGTCTAAACATCTTTTCGTAAAAATTGTTTCGTATCTTCTGTAGTATGCAGGGAAAGTAACACCAGTATCCGGGGAGTAACGAAATTCCGTTAGTGAATTTGAAATACCCTCGGCAGAAAAATGAGTCTTCTTCCCGGTCGACGTTAGAATTAGCTTTTCTAAATTCTTTTGCTGTGTCGACATTTGTCGTTGTAGTATGTTTGTTTGTTCTTGTTGTGCCTCTAAAGTTTTTTGTGTTCTTTCTTGTTGTTGTTGCAGCTGTTGCTGTAGCTGTTGTTGTTGAATTTGTTGTTGTTGTTGTTGTTGCGCTAAAAATTGTTGAGTCATTTTTGTCTGTTCCTGGATGCTAAGGGCTAGAGCCTTAGTTAACTCTGCTAATTGTTCCATGTTAGCTTCTAGTACAAAAATGTCTTTTCGAATTCTACACAATAATTCCAAAGAAAAATCGTAAATTTACGTATATCGTAAATTAGTAGCAATATGCAGACACAACACGTTTCAACAAAGTTCATCCATAGTAATTCAACAGGCTTTGTAAAATAATTCTTTTTTTTTTTTTTTTTTTTTTTTTCAACAACGTAAGTTCATACACAAAATATTTCTTACTTCCCACGACAAATAGTTCCAATTATTTATATAAAGGCAATAACAAACAATTAATTTTCCCAAAAAAAAAAAATATATGGCTGCCGTTCCCACGTGGCATAAAATGGTACAATAGTCGTTGTATTTATATTTTTTCTTTCGAAACTCGTAATCCTTTAGTGTAGTTTCGAATTCAACTTGCGACCATTTTTTTTTTTTTTTTTTTTTACTTGTCAAAATAAATATAAATTCCACTTTACCTTGAACATGTTTCTATAATTTCTTGTGAGTTCTTTACGAAGAAAAATCCGTACTTTTCGCTACTTTAGGTAGGAAAAATTTTTAAATTCATTGACGCACGTGGTCAAAAATCCTTGTGTAGTTTGTTTTTTTCGTAAAACAAAAAATCCTTGCATTGTACACAGTCCTTGGTACGGTAATTTATCTCTGTTAAGAGAAAGAACATCCTTTCGTCGCCATTGTTATATTCCTAAATACTTAGGAAATAAAGACAAACGTGAGTTACACCGAGTGGTATGTGTAATAGGGTTTATTTATAATACAGAAACGTAAGGCTGCTCGCCTAAGGTAAATAGAAGTACATAGTAACAAGTATGGGGAAGAAAGTCTGATAATCAACACGTAAGACTATCCGTCTTACTGCGACTGCTTGTCTGCCGCTGTCTGCCGCTGTCTGCCAAACAGTCCAATATATATATACAGTTTGTAACCGGTGTATAGCCAGTTATGTTCCTTCACAACAGGAACGGATATCATTTTTGGTCCCAGATTACAAAACTGGTAATATTGGTGAAGTGCACGCACGCAATTTAGATTGGAAAGCACGAGAAACGTATCATAAGCTGATTGGCTGAGTGGATTTTCCACCCCGACCCGACCCAGAATATATAAGGCTGATACCGCTCGAAATTAACCAGATTTGCGTTGTATCTCCAGATAATAACATCGATACAAACGCCTGTCCACCCCCTCTCCATTTCAACTTAGTGTCATCTACGAAGACGAGAGAATTGAAACTTAAAAAAGAACATGCTAAAAACTGAATTCAAAAACGTACTAAGAACTTAATTTTAAAAATGTGCTAATACCTTAACGTGTGCATATCTGTAAACTTTTTTATTTTTTGTGAAATTAAATTTTAGTAGAACAGAACCTAATTGTCTGTTTTTCTTTCTTGTGAATGCAGCTTACGTTTTCCGCGTCCAGAGAATTCTACACCGAGGTGTTCAGGATCTAATGTGATCGTCTCTCGAAGAGTTAGACATCACGAGCCAAAGTTTCGAAGAAGACCGGAAGTCAGGTGCTTGACCTCACACCGAGAGGCGTGCCACAATATGCTATGAAAGTGCAAATATATTTTCATTGAACCCTCTTGTTAAAATAAAGAAATAACTTTATTTAATTAACATTATATGTCTTTTAATATCAAATGTATATATATATATATATATATATATATATATATATATATATATATATAGTCATCCACATACAGTACTGTTTCGCTGTTGCACAGCTCATCAGTGTGGTTAGACAAGCGTGTACCAACAGGCAAGGATGGAAATATGCGCGCAGTGAATTAACAATGTTTTGACATTGTCCAATATATATATATATATATATATATATATATATATATATATATATATATGTATATATATATATATATATATATAAAGCTTTTAGTAAGATGCTAAATTTCAGCTCGCTGTTTGCGGTAGCCTAGTAGTTCGGGTCCTTATAATGAAGCCAGACATGACTTCTGTGGCCGGGGTTTGCGTCACTCGACTGGCGGTAATCGAGACACCCTGCACTTATGATTCCCGAAGCACTAGTGGCTGTAGGTATTTAATGATCATTATAGTAAATAATATTGCCAGCCTCTTTTAGAAACTTGTTTCTTATTGTTGAGCACTTTCAGTTGTAATAAAGTCGGTCAACTTAGCTCATACGCGCAGATAGTCATATGCCAATTAAATGACTCTGGCTGACGTTAAAAGCATTTAATAAGAATAAATGTTTAATTTCAACTGTATCACTCGCGTTTACAGCAGTGGTTCGGGTCCTTGCTAATTAAGCTAAACATGCCTTCTGTTGGCGGCGTTCGAATCTCTCGACTGGCGTTAATCGTGACACCATGCACTGATGAGTCCCGAATGGATGAAAGACTAGTGTCTGTACGTATTTAATAATATATATATATATATATATATATATATATATATATATATATATATATATATATATATATATATATATATATATATATATATATATATATATACTAGCAGGGGTGCCCGGCGTTGCTCGGGTGTTTGGAGGTGTATGCTATGCAAAAAAAGCAAAAAAAAAAAAAAAAAAAAAAAAAAAAATGGTTAATTTTTTAAAACTTTGACCCCTACTATGACCCCTTAAAATTTTTTGTTTCGGGCTCAAATCACTTTATTAAGTTAGATCCATGTTCAAGGAACCTATATCTAAAATTTAAAGTGTCTAGACCCAAAATTGTCGGAGGAGTTTGGTAGAGTTCTTAAAGGTCTAATCGTTGAAATTTGACCCCTTAACAGCCAAATTTCTGGCTGACACCCGTCACATCGATTTTCCCAAATCTCAGTACCCGGTATCTCAAATTTCGAGTCTATAGACTAAAAATTGACAGAGTTATTGCGTAGAGAAATGTACACAGACAGACAGACACACAGACACACATACAGACAGACAGACAGACAGACAGACAGACAGACACGTTCACTTTTATAGATATCTAGATATATACCAACATTCTTATATATTGAGAACATATATAATTATGAATGTTAAGTAGTTTAATACTTAAATGTGTTTTCATCAAACTGAAAACCATCTGTATCAAATATAGTACTGACACTATGATCACATACACTGTTTACGATTTCACGGTTGGATAACTTTTAATTTGCTTACACTCTACATAACACATATGAAAAGCACATCGTTCATGTACTAAGCCGAAAATGTCTCAAACTAAGTTAAAACCTTTGTCTTTTTATAAAGAAAAAAAGATTTAATTTCTTAATCAAAGAAAATTTTCCGCTACACGAAGTGGCACTATCTTATTTGGGAAGAACTTTTATTGAAAAGGGAATAAGTTCAAGTTTTCGTGTATAGGATGTGACTAGTTTTCATTTTGCATACGTCTTGTATCTATTTTAGTTTTGTTTTGAAGTATTGACGTGGGTGCGGAACGGCCAGGGCGGTATTGAAGGGTGTGGTATATGCGTGAGGAGGGGGGGTAAATTCGGTCAGTCCGACAAGCGGACATTTGCATAAAACACGTCTCTTGATTTCCCTGGTGATAAGTGTTTTTAACATTGACAACTTAACGACTGGGACGATTCTGTTTACTTGTTTAAGAATAGAAGAGGGGAAGGAAATGGAGTGGAAAGATATTGGGGGTTGGAAGAAGGGAAGGTCTAAAGAAATACAGGACGATGTTAGAAAGCGGAGGAGGTTAGAAGAACAGAGAAGAGGTGCTTGAGTTGGAGACAGGGTAGCAAAGGTGAAATAGAAAAAAAGAAAGAAGGAAGGGAGATGGATAGACAGATAAATGAAAAAGAAGAGGAAGGGGTAAGGAATTTCAAGGATGAAGATAACAGAGGTAGGAAGTAAATGCAGTAAAGACATGATTCGAAGGAAAAAATTCAAGGGAACGAATAATTAACTACAGCGAAGTAAACAAAGAGGAAAGATTGGCTGGTTGGTTGTTTTTGTTTTACGGCATATCAACCCTTTTCAGGTTATTTAAAACCGAATCCAAAGATTTTGAAAAACATTTTTTTTAAATAGAATATATTGTTTTCAAGTCGGTTTTTATTTAACCCATACTTGGGGCCCTAACAGGTACTACAACTCCGGGTCAGAGTGGACCTAGGAGCAACGGTAATTAAAGAGTGGCTCACCACTCCCCAAAGCCTGCAAGCTGGGGCTTCACCACTGGATATAGTTTAAGGTCATATGCAGGACCAAAAGAGGAGGGAAAAGAAAAATAAAGAAATACGAACGAATTGAATAAGAGAGAGAGAATGAAAAACATGATGGGTAGAAATATGATGAAAACGAAACCCAAAATAAAGAGAGATGAATGGTGTAAGAGTGACAAACAAAGTAAGAATAGGAGAAAAGTTAAGCAGAAAGAAATAGTAAAGAAAGCAAGGGGCGGGTCGTTAATGCATAATAAGACAACATTATCAAAGAAAAATAGACAGAATAATAACGTGATAAGAAAAAAAGTGTATAGGTGGAAGAAGAATGGATAGCTGATGTTTTTAAAAACACATGATACTAGCATGGGTGTCCGGCATTGCCCAGGTGTTTGAAGGTGTGTGTTGATAAAAAAAAAACTTATAGCAGGTAGGCAGGCTCGAACCTGTACCGCGAAAGAAGAACAGAACGTGCAAAATAAATATAAACGTGACGTCTTCGCCGTTGCGTCCATCGCCAAACCGGAAATTGTGAAGGTTTAAATGAAGGTTAGTCAATCGAAATGGTGGGGGGGAGACTTTCGAAAATATATGCAAAAAAAGCTTTCGTCCTTCTTTGGTCTCATCAGTTGGGCACATAAGAGCTCAGTATTTGAAACCCCAGTCTATATGTGATTTATTTAAACAAACAAACAAAAAAGGTTGTTCAATTTCAGTTTACAGGAATAAATTGTCTATGAAAAAAAAAATGAAAAAAATGTTATATTACATAAGTCACAAAAATAAGGGAAAACGTGCGAACATAAAAACATAAAAAAGTGCCTTCTTTATACTTTTGTTCAAAAGGATATGAAAATCGCAAAGTATGTATGTAATTGTGTGCTGTTTTTTGAAAAATAAAACTTGCCTCTTTAATATTTTTACTAAAAAATATTGTTTCAAGAATAAAACAAAAATAGTTGCTATAGATCGTTGTTTCTTTTTGTCAATTTGGATATATCTTTTATTCTGCCGATTTTTTTATAATAGTTAAATGTTTTCTTTAGTGTTTTCCTTGAGTATCTTTGTTACACTTTGATAATCAGACACCCTCGGTGAAAGCCGGCGGTTGACGAAATTCGCCGAGTAAAGCCGAGCGTCCAGTCAGTTACATCTTGTCCAAATTCAGCACAAGTATCGAATGTTGTTTTCACAATTGCTGATCCTTTTATCTTATACTAGACTACCCGTGACCCGTTGGGTCAGTATGTTATATTAACTATGGAATTCATGTATGAGCGTGACATTTGTGACGTAAAGAAAATAGTTTGTTTTTTTTCATAACAGAAACATTTCTATAAAAGTATATTAAAATGAAAAAAGAACAGAGATATATTTTTATGAGTTGTTCTGTTTATTATAATTGATTATTTTTTGAAAAAAAAACTTACATCTATTGAATAATAAGTTGTTTGCCATACTTATAGGTAAATGTGAACTGAACATACACCATAATACTTACAGTTAAACTAAAATTTTGATATATATATTTTTTTAATAAAATTGTTATTTGAAAGTACAGAATAGTTAAAAACACTATACCCATGTTAACAATGGCTTTATAAATAGAAAATGAAATCTAATTTTTTTGATTTATTTTAGACAAAAATTCATGACCCTTGGGTTAATATTTAATTTATATGCTAATAAAAAAGTCAATAGAGCTAATTAAGACAATGCGGAAATGAACTATCAAAGAAAAAAACCCAGAAGGTATTAATAATTGTTTATTTGTATAATTTAAACGCGAAAAAAAAAAGAATCAATTGGGACGCTGAAAACGTACAGAGTATAACAACACGTTCTAATGTCGCGTTGATTATTTTATTGTAACCCAATTAAAAAAAAAACATATTTTCTGGGTTATTTATTAATGTTGGTAGTGTACAAGAAAAGTATGAATGTTTTTAAGAAGGTGTATTAAAAAATGGAGA
>NC_136516.1:2092500-2150000 GCF_053919585.1 Euprymna scolopes
CACCTCAAAATTCGACACATCTGAAAAAAAACACATTACTCCAAAAGTCGATTCTCTGCTGTTAAAATTTGCTACTCCAACACTCGACGCTCTTCTGTCAAAAATTCAACCTACACATTCGAAACTTTGTGTTAGACAATTCAACTTTAAAACATGACACATTACTTACAAGATTTTCGACTATAACATCCAAATCCAAAATCAACCCAGTCTCTTAAAAAAACGGGCTTATTTCAAACCTAATTGTGATTAAAGGCCTCTCTGACAGCCTCTCCGACGCCCATTAAGAATTACTGACTTCATTTTTAATAATTACTCTCAACTAAAATGGCCCATTGTCACTGAAACTTAAGAGCCCACCGTGAATTAAGAAACATGCAAAGTGGGGCTTTTTACTGCGGGGTATTTGTTAACATCATATTTAAACTTTTGAGAGAGACAACAGGCTAGCATTTAAAATCTATTAACGTAAAGAGGAAACTCTCCAATTTTTTAGAACATCTAAAGTGAACAGTTGAGATGTTGCTAATTGTAAATTTAGTCGAGTGCATTTACGCTAAGCTGCGAATTGATCGAACCGCATCCCAGTAAAATAATTTAAAACAACCCGATGTTTGCAAAATTGCTACGATAGACCAGGGTTACGGCTTTATACCAAGTGTCAGATGTGTAGACCTTTATTCCGACAATATTTAAAACCAGACGTAGATGTTAAAACCTGACGACCAGGACATTTTCTATTATCTTTGTTGTACAAAGGAATTTAACCTACTTGTTAATTCTCTAACCGATATTTTTATTATGCATTCCTTCTAAGAATGTGGATAGATTTTCCAGCCAAATTTTATTAACAATTTAAAAGGAAATACACATCTGGCTGCAATGTTTCATGTTTATTCACGTCTGATGCAAATGCTAAATGGATTGTATTTTCTTGTAAAATTTAGATATTTCCACCTTTTGTGAACCAGGGAAATGTTAGTGCTCAAAGGGTATTTTACTCTTTTGACATTTTCCGCAAAACTCAAGTTTCTAGTTCTTCGGCGTGCATTATAATTCCCGAACTTATTATGTTCAGTGATCCATAATATTTGGAAAAGCGAACATTTTTAGAGTATACCCATTTTTCACAATCTAATGTATGCAGATGTTCATAAGTTCTACAATGAATAGCGACAGTTTTATCCTCGTCAATAAATACGTAAAAATGTGAATTGCACTCTTAGTAACATTGTGTATAACACAGTTTTATTCTTGGTATTTTATCAGTTTTTGTTTCAGGTTTTGTTGTTTTTGCAATAGTCTTTTTTCGTAGGTTTTGTTTAATAGTTTATGGGGCTATTCATAATTCATTTGTTCTTTTCATTTTAAGTCTTTACTCGTTTGGAATTGTCTATGCTCGTTTAGTTTTGTTGTTCCATTTTGAATTTGAACCTCCAACTGCAAAATTGTGTAATTGTATAATCATCATATTATGGTAGAAATACAAATTTCATATTCTCATTCCGTGCTTAGATTTCCTGTCGATATTGGTCTTGTTTGTGTTGTTGTTTATCTTCTTCTTCTTCTTCTTCTTCTTCTTCTTCTGATTATTATTATTATTATTATTATTATTATTATTATTATTCGATGCATCGATGCCTCCGGTCACTTTCGAAAGACAAAGGATACCACCTATAGAGGCAGTTGCGCGTTTACTTGTGAGGCATCGGTTGCACAATTACTAACCCCACCTTGCTTGCATCGGTACTGTTCGGGTCCAGTTGAAAAGAGATGTCAAGGATGATTGAAAACAATGCCGAGATAAACAGAGAGCACATACAACACCTAGAAGTCTCAAATAGTCACTTATTTAGTACTGACCAGGTTGAGCAAAGCTCAACCTCGGTGATCCAGCGGAAACCTATGTGTCAACGTGATTATGTCGTATTATTATTACTATTATTATTATTATTATTATTATTATTATTATTATTATTATTATTATTATTATTATTATATCCGTGTTTAGAGAGGTACATATTATTTACGTGACGGCCTGTACATATATTATTAAATGCTCCTTGTAGTTGACAACACACATATTTAAAATGTTCATTTAGAGAGGAGACAGAGTGAGAGTAGGTACATGTTGACATTTATACGAAGAGAGTTCATATTCGCAAGACATATACTTGAAAGAGAGGATGAAGTGGTATAAATTGATACATACTGGAATGATTAAACACATTACCTTTTCACGTTGGAATGATGAACACAGAAAGACGGCAGTTATAAAAAGATGATAACAGTTTATTCTTCGACCGGTCGGAAATGATTCTGTACTTCAGGAATTCAAACTCGTTACATGGTTCCTTCTAAGCCTCCCGCTTCCAAGAGCTTCCCCTAACCCTAACTGAGAATCGGTCTGATCCTCTCTGCTTCTCTGATTATCTGATTTTCCTCGTTAACTCTCCGAACCCTTTCCTATATTGAGAAATCATTTCTGTCATGACGTCAAACGTATGTCTGGCAAACGGCACCACAACTCACGTGTTTCAAAGATGCGCGATTTATAGATTTTGAAACCGTTTCTGACGACCAGGCTATTTTCTATTTTCTTTGTTGTACAAAGGAATTTAACTTACTTGTTAATTCTCTAACCGATATTTTTATTATGCATTCTTTCTAAGAATGTGGATAGATTTTCCAGCGAAATTTTATTTATAAAATATTACAAATAAATTAACAATTAAACTGGACATTCCATTGTAAACCTATTGTTCTTTAAAACTTGTCTAAAGGTTTCGATTCGTGTTTTATCTGATATCATTTTCATTTAACTAATTCTCTTTTTTACTTACATGAAAAGGGGGCATCCCTTTTCAAGTAACATTATTATTATAAAATAACAATCAACTTTCAGTGATTGCAAAAGACGAGATTGAACAGATGGTTAGGAATGAAATGAATAACGAAAGTAAAATTGATGAAACTAGCTCTGAGAAAAGCACTGAGAGAGTGGAAGTGCAGAAGGGAAATGTAAGCGATGATGGGAGGGGGCCAACTACGGAGGAATGGACTCCTATGGTAAGAGGAAGTGATGAGAAGGAGTTTGAAGGATCTAAGGCAGATGATATCATAGACTCTGAGACAATGGAATCAGTGAAAGGAGCAGATGTATGGAGAAGTGGTGATGAAGTTCGAACTTTGACTTCTGTAGAAAAAGAAGTACTTCAGAAGTTAAGGGAGGTTCTTCTTAGAGACGAGATAATAGATATTCCAAGCATGAAGACTAGTGATCGGTGGAAGGTTAAAAGCGAGCTAAAAATAGTTCAAGGAGTAATTAACAACATCATAAGAACGAACATATCGATTACGGAACTTAACAGACTTCATTCGTTATTGCGATCGTCTTGGTATATTTCAGAAGAAAAAGAGAGAAATAAAGGACAGAAGGCCATACTGGCAGATGCGGCTTGAAGAAAGTATTAAACGTTGGCGGAAAGACATTAGTAGAATCGAAGAAATAAGAAAAGATGTTCAACTAGGACAGAAAGCCAAGGGCGTGCTTGAAAGGAAGTATTGATAGCTGGAAAAGGGAACGATGAACGTTCTAAAAATTTTGAAAGAGAAGATCCACACCGGTGGTCTGAAAATTCAGAACTTGTTGGAAAAAGTGTTGCGTTACGGCAAAACAACCTTTTCCGGAACAATCAGTCTAAGCTGTATAAAGAATTAAATGGTAGTAAACAGGCGGGAAATAACAACACTCCAAATGCAAAAGATGCAAGGAAGTTCTAGAGTGGAATTTCGTCTGTCGAAGGGCGATATAATAAGAAGGCTAGCTGGTTGAGAGAGGTCAGAGAAAGGCTACTCGTATCAGGAATGCAGCAGACGAAGAACATCGAGATAACCATTGATGACGTGAAGGCTGGCATACGAAGGATGACAAACTGGAAGCCACCTGGTGCAGATGGAGTTATGGGCTTCAGGTTTAAACAGTTTCAATGCCTTTATCGACCTACAGCTGCTGTCATGCTAAGGGTCGAAGAGTCGGGAGATATCGCTGATTGGCTTGTGAAACACTACTGATTAGGAAAGATCCTGCAAAGGGAGCATATGTCAATAATCATAGACTAATTACATGTCTACCACTAATGTGGAAACTTTTAACTGGAATCTTTGCGGAAAAAAATATTAACATCTTGAGAGTAATGGTGCTTTTCCTGAGGAACAGAAAGAACGTCGGAAAGGCACGAGAAGTGTCAAAGAGCAACTACTGCGAAGAAGAAGGTGAATCTGAGCGTATCATGGCTCGATTACAGAAAGGCCTATGACATGGTTCCTTATTCATGGATACGTGAGAAAGTTTGCTGAGACTGTAGTAGGGCTTTTGTAGATAAGTATGGCTCAATGGAAAACGGTGCTGACAGGAAACAGAGAGGTGATGCTGCAGGTTGGCATTAAACGTGGAATATTTTAAGGAGATTCGTTATCTCCACTTCTTTTTGTAATGATAATGATGCCACTAAGCATCCTGTTGGAGATATAAAACTGGGGTATAACTTTGGATCTGGTGACAGACGCCCCAATCATCTACTGTTTATGGATGATTTGAAAATATTCGGTAGAAATGAAAAGAAAATGGAGAGACTGGTAGAACGTGTGGGGACATACTCAGAAAAGATTGCGATGAAATTTGGGATTAGTAAATGAGCGATGCTTGTGATGAAAAGAGGAGTAAAGGTTAATTCGAATGGAATAGTGCTGCCAAATGGAGAAATAATGAAAGAAATAGAAGATGCAGGATATAAGAATTTGGAAGTGCTGGAGGGTGTGGATATCATGAACAGAGAAATGAAGTAGAGTGTCAGGAAGGACTATTTTAGAAGAGTGGAACTAATTGCAACGTGGAAACTATACGGAGAAAACCTAATGAAAGCAGTGAATGCATGGGCACTCAGTGTTTTGAGGTACAGTGCAGGAATTTCAGAATAGTTTAACAAGGATTTGCATGCCATGGATATCAAAACAAGAAAGGCTTTTGCAATGGTTGGTATATTTCACAGTCCAAGTAGCGTAGAAGACTGTATCAAAAGAGGAAATACGGTGGGAGAGGATTGAAAAATGTAAAAGATTGTGTGAGAACCGAGGAGATGTCGTTGAAGGAGCATTTCGTTAGAAGTGGGGAGTGGATGCTGAAGGTTGTGGCCAATATAGTGGAGGTATGTGAGACCAAGGCTGATCATGTGAAACGCATGGATAGAGAAATGGCAGAGGAACTGGCTAGAGAGAAAATGCATCGAAGTTTCTTCCAGGATATAGTAGAAGTGGCCGATGAAAGTGGCAATGGCTTAGAGCTGGATATCATGCAAAGGTTACTGAAGCGTTTGTTTGTGCAGCACAAGAGCAGGCATCAGGAACAGGATTAGTCAAAAAATTGGTTTTCGGAGAGGAAGTTGGATTTGTGGTTAGACATTAAGTATGGCTCAATGGAAAACGGTGCTAACAGGAAACAGAGAGGTGATGGGGAAGGTTGGCATTAAACGTGGAATATTTTAAGGAGATTCGTTATATCCATATCTCCACTTCTTTTTGTAATGATAATGATGCCACTGAGCATATATAATATATAATTACGCTACTTGCAGCCGGGTGTAGTGGGCTGGCTCAGAAAGAGTACCGCAAAAGACACGATCGCATGGGACTCCGGATATATTGGGATGTGTGTAAGAAGTTTGGGGTGAAGGGTACTGGAAAGTGTTTTGAGGAGATGCCTGATGAAGTGAGAACAAGTGAGGATGGCAAGGTAGAGGTATGGTGGTACAAAAGTGTCATAACGACCAAGCAACTGGAACATAATCATCCGGATTTGGTCGTCATTCAGAAAGTCTAAAAAAACTGGAAGATGAATGTAAGAGAGAAGGAAAACGAGAAGTGGAGCAATTATGCTAATTGGTGGCCTTAGAGATAAGGCGTATACACGGGGTTAAAACAAAAATAATCCCGGCTGTAGTCGGTACCCTAGGAGTAGCATTAAGTTCTTCGGAAGGACAATTGAAAAAAGTACAAATCTCCGATGTTTTAGGCGGCCTTAAGACCTCTGTTATTGTAGGTACCACCAACATTCTTAGAAAAACCCTTGATAGTTGAAGCTCCTGGTTTGGAGTCGGGATTGAGGAAAATCCTCTGGAAATGAATCCCAATCCTTTCCAGAGGTACGTTGATAAACGAAATCAGAATTACTCTTCTTCTTCTTCTTCTTCTTCTTCTTCTTCTTCTTCTTCTTATTATTATTATTATTATTATTATTATTATTATTATTATAATAATAATAATAATAATAATAATAATAATAATAATAGTAGTAGTAGTAGTAGTAGTCTCAATATTTGAATGCTTTTAGTTGGATTTTCTTTCTTAAACGCCAAGTGCATTCCTTTGACTTTTCAAAGTCAAGCTGTAGTAACACTATCGCCGTTCCCAACGGGCAGGCCTTTTGCAAAATTGTAAAAGAAATTGTACTGTCAATCTGATTAAGCCCTGTTTGGTCGCTTTTTTTGCCATGTTTCCAAGCTTTTCAATTACAATGGGATTCACCTTGACTGTCATACAGTTCGAGGTATTGATGTTTTTGTATTGTTGTATAACATTCTTAAATTTATGATTTTTTTATTTACTTTCATTTATTTTTAAATATTGAAGTCATACCTTAACACTTTCGCGTTCTCCAATAGCCAGGCCTTTGGTAAGATTGTAAACGAAATTGTTTTGTAAATCTGAGTAAGCCATTTGTGGTGGATCTTTTGTTGTTGTTATTATTATTATTATTATTATTATTATTATTATTTTCATTATTTTTATTATTATAAATTTTTTTTATTTATTATTATTATTATTATTATTATTATTATTATTATTATTATTATAATAATAATAATAATAATAATAATAATCAAACAAGAAATGATCGCAAAAGTAAACGTCACGTCAAAGTTATTCACTATAACAAACACCGTTGTTCTCTTTAGTCCGGGCAACCTATATTAGCAGAATCATCCACTTTTGTTAAAGAACTTTGAAAATATATTTGCGTAATCACAAACGGCGTTTGCCATTGCCTCATCGCTGGTAATAACCATTGGTCTGCAATGGAAATAGTTTGGAAATAAGCATAGCTAAGACTGTAATCGTCTTTGAATTCATCTGGTAGATGTGTAAAAAGTGCATTTATCCCTAGGTCATTCCATCTTCCTTGACCATTATCGATTCTAGTGTTGGCCAGTCGATGCCAATATAACATATTTTTGGGGAGCGTCAAATTTTCGCTTTCATTTTTTTTAGTTCTATGTAGGGTTGTAAGATATTTAAGATTAACTTCCGTTGCAGTTTCTATGTGGCAGGTTAGCGTTTGTAACTTATGTGGATTATTTTCCGTATTCAATAGCTGTCCAAAAGTTATCGTCTTTGGAATACTCTCAGTCTTCCTATTGATTCCAAAGTTTCCTAATCTTTAATGCATAGATTATTTGATGTGTCATGTTCCTTTCGATTTTAATTTGTTGTGTTTTCTGCGTCATACTGGAACGGCAAAATCTACTGTTTATTCCCTTCATTATTATTATTATTATTATTATTATTATTATTATTATTATTATTATTATTATTATTATTATTATTATTATAATAACCAATGATAGTAAAACATAATGGATATTAATATGCGTCTTTCTTAAACGATTAAAGAAAGCATCTTTTAATAATATTCAGTAATATTAACTAATAATGGCTCGAAACATTTAATACTGTCAAGCCGATGCTTTTTTTTCCTTTAATAATTACAAGAAACAAGCCAACCAATGATTTTTATGACTAATAATACCTGACGGGCCTTAGCTTATGCCCCTCGGCTTAACATTCACAAACAGCATGAACTAGAACAAATACATTAAAGATATGACGAAAGCTGCTTTGAATAAAGTGGTTTCTCTCGATATACGGCATAATCACGTTGACACAATGGTTCCCGTTAGATCACCGAAGTTAAGCAACGTGGAACGTGGTCAGTGAACACTGTATGACCATTTGGAGCTTCCAGTTGCTGCTTATGTTCTCCGCTTATCTCTATATTGTTTTCAGTCGTCCTCGTCTTCTTCCTGCCCATGGACTTAAACAGTGCTGATAAAAGAAGATGTGTATTTGGTGATTGCGCAACCTTTGCCTCACAGTTACACGCGCTACTGCCCCAAGAGCTACCCTTTGTCTTTCAAGACTAAATGGAAGCATGGGGGTCTCTCTCTCTACCGTGTTTGAACATTGTAACAACTCGAGAATATCCAATATATCAATGAAATAATTTGCCCATGCAAGAAATAATACTGACAGATCTGGTTGGTGCATCTGACTTAGTTTCTGGCTCTTAGAGAGGGTCCAAAAATGAGGCTCAACCTAATAGAATCCCCGCTATGAACTGAAATCGAACACTTGTTAAATCAGTGTTGCGTCCCTATTACAAGTATGTTTAATCGAATGTATCTCAAAGTAAATGCTCCTGACTAGCCAGAGAATCTGAAAATCGATTTACACTGTAGTGATCTTAGATGTCAGTAATCCTTCTAATAGTTTCTCCCTACGAACTGACATGTAGAAGTCCACGTCTAGTATGAACACCTTACTGCTTCATCCCTTTCGTAGTGCACCTGTCGAATTTATCCCAAATAGTAGCCCCTTACATAAAAATTGCATTGTGACTTGTTTGGGATTAAACACGGTAAAAATAAAAAGAATAAAAAAAACAATAGTAATTTTATCATTTTTGTTATATTTGAAAATATATTCGTTCTCTTTAGTTCATTGACTTTCTGCACACACACACATACACACACACACATATATATATATATATATATATATATATATATATATATATATATATACTTAAATAAAGATATATATAATCTAAGTGTGTGTGTGTTAGCAAAATATCTATGTCTCGATGTCAGTATTTCCTCTTGGCGTTTCAATGTTTGTCTTAAACCATTTCCGGATTTTTCCCGCCGATGTCTCCGAGGAGAACACATAAATAAAATCGCCGGCGTTCTAACATCCATTCGCCATTGTTTCTTTGAAAAAAAAAAACAAAAACAAAAACGTTGAGAAATGACAATGCCGAATAAATAAATGAATAAAACCTTAAAAATAGTGGATAGAAAAAATGTAACATCAAGACCAAAATAGAAATGAAAGATACATTTAAGATACGATAGATATGATATATGAAAATATTTCTTTACAATAAAAAAAGAAAATTCATCTATGATGAATATAAGGTACATTAAAGATAAAGACACACATATATTAATATGAAATTTTAATCTCTGCATCCTATTGAAATACGAATGCTGATATTTAATTATGTGCTTGTGACACCAAGCTGGTGTTGTCCGGTATGAACTAGAGTGCCTTTAGTATTTTCTTTTATATCTGTATACATTTAGATCTTAAAGAAAACAACTGTTGTTACACTGGGCAACACTTTTGCTCTTTGGCTTTTTAATGTTGTCTACATTTCCAAAACTGATACAATGTATGTTCGCACTGCTGTAAATATGTTGTGCAACTTGATGCTCATGTTGCAGCACAGATGTCTGAGCGAGTTGCTGACACGTTCTCCGTAGTTTCTGGCCTTATTGTTGCCAAGATAGTATTTCACTGCCAGAATAAATGCTTTCTGCGTTAACAGTTCTTCCTCGTTCATTGAGTTTTCGAACTGGATTTCTGATAAGCTGCCGGCGCTAAGGACTGCCGAAAATGCCAGCTTTAAACTTCGCCTTGGTCAATACAGGAAGAGCCTGGCATAAGTAAAATCCTAGTTTGCAGCCTTAGTGAACTGCTTGATTAAACCGAGCTGGATGTTTAGCAGTTGGAAAATTATTCTTTTCGAAGAAAGGCACGAATTCCATGAGTAGGGTTCAGTCTTTTTTCGTCTTTGCTGAGCACATATTTTAGGGATATTTTTGTTTTCTGACTTCAACTTGAAGTTTTTTTGTTTTTTTTACTTTAATAGATTTTAAATGCTCGCCTGTTTCTTTCTCCTATACTGAACCGTCATAAAATGTTTCAATATAATGTTGTCAAGGTGCATTACAGATAAAGAAACCCATATTTTAATATGAAAATAGAATTTCTTCATACTATTTAACTAAGAATCCTGATGTTGAATCATGTGTTTGTTATAACTACCTGGCGCTGTCTGGTATGGATAGGGTCGTTTTAGTATGTAGTTTGGATGTGTGTATACATATAGATCTTTAAGTAAACAACTATTGTTACAAAAGACAACTATTGATACACTTGTCAACCCTTTCTTTTTGTTGCTTCTTTTATGTTGTTTACATTTCCACAACTAATTAAATTTATTTTTGCCATGTAAAACTGTGTTGTGCATCTTGACGCTCATATTGCAGCCCAGAGTTTTGAAAGAATTCAGCAAGCTGTTGACAGTTTCTGCGAAATTTCTTGCCTTATTGTTGCCAAGAAAGTTCTTCACTGCCAGAACAAATGCTTGCTGCGTTCCAGTCCTACTTCTTTCAATAATGTTTCCGAATCTGGATCTCTGATAACCTGCCGGTTCTATGAATTGTCAAATATGCCAGCATTTAAATTTGCCATGGTCTATCCTGGAAAAGCCTGACTCAAATAAGTGAGATAATTGCAATCCTTGTGCACAGACTGAGTGAACTGCTTGATTAAACTAAACTGGATGTTAGCATTTGGAAGATTGTTCTGTCTCTGTCCACCAGAGGGTTGTTGATTAAATTATTTTTTAAGCATGGAGGGAATTCCTCCGTAAAAAAACATTTTTTTTTGTATTTCTTGGGCACAGATTTTTGGACAAATTTTGTTTTCTTATTGCAAGCTGATTCCTTTTTGATATAATCATTCAGAACTATCGGAGTTGAATACTCTTTGTCATTTAAATATTAATGGCATTTTACTTTTTTTTCTGTGGAGGGGTTCTCTTAAACTTTCCATCGTGTGAGGGTATAAATTGCCGTTGCTAAATATTACGTTTACTTGGTGTTGTTTGTAAGCAACTTTTCTCTACATTATGTTGATGGTCGCAGTTTTAGTTAGAAAATCTCCAGTAAAAGTTGCTTTTTATACGCAGCTGACATAAACCCCTGGCCAGTGCAAGTCATCAGCACATCTAGGAACGATCATTTGTTTTCATGTTCTTTAAAAAGTCGGATTTTTAAACATACTTTAAAGTAGCTCCCAGATTCCATAAAACCTGCCAATGTCTTGGTATATTCCGCTCTATTTATTTAGACGGTAGAATTGTTTTTGTCTGCTTGTAGTATTATGATATCAACACTACGAAGTGACTAGATAGCTAATATTTCTCCCTTTGAGTGATTAGGTTTGCGAGACATTATATATTGGAGTAATTACTTCCCGTTCCACGTTAGCTCATCTCCTTGTGTCTTGGGTTTATTGAAGCCTGCTCTTCTAAAGGAGCAATAATATCTAAGTGTGAAACTCGTGTAACGAATTTTATATATTTTAGAATTTATGGCCTTCGGGACAAGATCAAAGTGTAGTATCTGTTCCGGCAGATGCTGCAGGCTATGACTAGCAAAGACCAGATGTGGGGGCAACCCCACATGCCTGACCATTAACCAGCTCCCATTTCCCACCTCTCGGGAGCTGGTCCCCTTTTTCCCTTCCCCCTCCCTTCACTCCTCACATTAAAAATCGGCCTTGTGCCTAATTTGCTCGGTGGGGGAGCAAATAAATACCATCTGTTCCGGCAGATACTGCAAGCTATGACTAGCTACGACTAGCAAAGACCAGATGTGGGGGCAACCTCACATGCCTGACCTTTAACCAGCTCCCATTTCCCACCTCTCGGGAGTTGGTCCCCTTTTTCCCTTCCCCCTCCCTTTACTCCTCACATTAAAAATCGGCCTTGTGCCTAATTTGCTCGGTGGGGGAGCAAATAAATACCATCTGTTCTTCAGATGCTCACTTCTATTTCTTGTTCTCTTTCGGTGGAGGAGAACTCCTTCACGACTGAGACAATTTTTATTTTTGTACCTTTTCTCCACGTTAAAAAACGACCCTGGTGTCTAACTCTGTCCCGTGGAGAGGCATAGTAAATAGGAACAAATGTAGTTTACTGAAGTGCACTTTATTTGGCGAGACTATATCTTCTCCAAGTGTTTTTATATAGCCGAATAATCTTTAACGCTGGTTTTGTAATCAGATGGTGATACATTTCCTGGAAAGTTGGCTACCGCGTTTGAGATTTCGATCTGTAATTAAGGTTTCTTCCAAGGGCTGCTGTGAATTCTGTCTCGGACGGGTTAATACCCTATTCGTTTTGCGATCTTTTGAGCTCTTAAGCTGAATGGTAGCGTAGACTTTAATCTAGATTAATGTCGATAATACTAATCAGCTCAATGAATTCATAATTAAATCTTATTTAATTAACGGAGGTAGTGTTCTCCTGTTCCGTCGGTCATATTTCATAAACAATCATAAGAAATGTTTTTGTTATTTTCTTTTAAACCTCTTCTTTCTCTTCTGGTAAGGATTTTTTTTCATATATGTAGAATCCTGTATGACTTTATTTTTTTCTGATATAAGAGAAACTTGCCTTGAGTTTGATAACAATAATGTGTAGTAGACTAATTTGATTTGTAATAAAAACACCTTAAAATAAGTTAAACAAACAAAAATGATGCGTCTGAGTAAAATAGTTAAACATATTTTGCATTGATTGAATCAGCACCTTTGGGTAACTGTAAACTTTGATACAAGGTCTAGGACCACTCGGTCATATGTCATTAGGACAATTCTTAGTTTGTTTTTGTTAATGTTAAACCTATGTTGGTATTCAAGAGCGAGTCAACACTCAGACGACACCTGGTACGAGTGAAGCCCCGCATGGAGGAGAACATAACAAGAACTGCATATACTCCATCCCATGCAGTTGCAGAAAGGTTTACAAGGGTGAAACATGCCGCCCCCTTAAAGTAAGGGAGGAAGAACACCGAAAAGCGGTAACTAAAGGGGAGACGGAAAAATCGGATATAGCCAACCATGTCTGGATTGAGAGGGGGAACAATCGCCCCCTATGGGATGAAGTAAAAATAATAAACATAGAGACCCATTGAAAAGTGAGAAAACTTAAAGAAACAGCTCACATGCTCGGACATAACAACCTACTGAGCAAACCAAGCATAGAGCGGAATGCAATTTGGACACCTCTGATAGAGAGAAGAAAACCTTGAATAACAAAATAGGTTTAACATTAACAAAAACCAACTATAATGCTTTCTACAGGTCCACCTTAGGGTAAAACCTCCTTCCCAACAGTAGTACTTAATCATCTAAATTAGTCTATCTGGAGCAGGGATTTTCTGTCATTACTGTCATTTGTCCCCTTCTACTTTCCATCTAAATTTCATCCTAACATACCATTGACTCCGTAACCTGATAGTAAGTCCACAGAGAGTTAAATATACAAGCAGAGGTTGTTGGATGGAAGTCGGTCTAGCGTGACGAACATCTTTGCTCTTGTCACTTTTATGCAGATCATATTGCATCTAATCGATAACTGTGAGTCCTTCTGATCTCCATTGAATAGTGCTATAGATGGCTTTGATCCATTAGTTTCCACAACATCTTGCGTTTGCTTTGGAGAGAATGCTTTTAAACAGGCATTCCTTTTCTTTTCTCCTTTAATGATTCGTTTACACCCCGTCTTCTCTCTCAATTCCGAACAGTACGGGCACCAATTCACACCTTATAAAGGCATGCAGAAACAATAGGTCATTTCAAACGGCTTCATCAAGCACCTGTTTGGGAACATTAATAAAATAAATGTATGCGGTCATTTTGTCAGAGCGAAAATAAAGTGCAATGCATTCGGAAACATATTTTTGCAACAGCAACATAACAGAAAGATCTGTACCTCCAATAAGGCTTGTCAAACATAATGATTGCTGTATTTTCAATCTCATTCTGCTTGGATAACATAACATTCTTTCTGCTTCATTCGTACTATAATCAGCTGGAAAAATGCCTGCTTCTTTGCCCAATTTGCCTAGAAAATATTGTCGCCTCAGTAATTTTCACTTTACATTCTACTTGCGACTTCTTTTTAATACTTGGTCCAAAATCATAACCATTAAACACCACATCCGTTGTTTCATATTTTTCGACGGTTATTTAAGCATAATCGTTTGCTATCGAATTGCAGAGTCTCCTCCCTTCTATTTCAGACGGCGTAGAAATGCTCCTCCATCTACAGGGTGGTCCAAAAGTCAGGTAACATTTTAAAGAAAAACGATATTAGCAATACACTTATATTTAAGTACCATACATTGAAATATAAAATGAAACAAACATGAAATATGTTCATTTTGTTAATTGTCGTCCATTTCTCTCTATCAATCGCTGGAAGCGATTAACCACTGATTGTGTAACACGTGTAATCATGTCAGCTGATATCCGCGCAATCTCCTCTTCAATAAATAACTTTAAAGACGCTATTGTATCAGGCTTCTTGCCATAAACGCTATCCTTTACATAGCCCCAAAGCCAGAAATCAGGAGGGGTAAGATCAGGAGATCTGGCTGGCCATTCAACTGGGCCACGGCGACCAATCCATCGTTGTGGAAAAATTTCATCCAAGAAATAATATTAAACGAATAGAGATTATAATCGATCATATTGTTTTTTCTACCTTTAACATGTTACCTGACTTTTTGACCACCGTGTTGTACGTTGTGCTCTGTGACTGGAACAGTTTGCTGCACATCACCCTTATTTCCCCTAATTGGACTCTCATCGGTAACAGCGTTCACAATTTCAGACGTCTTCTTGATCAAAAGTTGTATTAGTCGGCATGTTGTGTTATAACGATTATCTGCATAGGTAACATACATGTTTCATCTCCTGGGTTCATGTCATTCATTGACAGAGATTGTACAGAAAATTTTCCCGGATATTTGCAGTCATTATGCAGCAAATACATCATGTCCTGCCAACTGGGCGTACTCTTGTGGAAGCGAAAAGGCATTTCTAAAGAAAAATGTCCACTTGGTGATCACGGGTATTAGGGGCGTATAAAAATAACAGAAATTCTAACAAACGATTGACATGCTTTTAAAAGTGATAATATTTCATATCGACTTTCATCATTTCGACATGTTAAAATCGGACAATTTTTGTCATGCTATACCATGACTAACTAGCTTCCCTGGTGTGCTAGCTGCAATCATTCTCCCCTGGAGGGTACCCTTTCCATCCAATGTTATAATTATATGATCCACCTTGTCTCCTTTAAAACAACAGGAGCTTACCAAGAATGTACATTCCCCCGCCTAACACATCTGGAGCAAGTGAACATGTCGCGTTCAATTCAAATATTTTAACTTATGGATATGATGAAGCAAATCCCATGGCTGAAAGGCAACCAATCAAGATTCGTGATCTCTGCAAATGATGCATTTACACCGCGACACACTAACAATAACAGTTCTTGGACGCACAGCTTGAATGATTGCTTGTTCCATGCCAGCAACTTTTCTGGACGTGTCCTTCCCAACAAACAGATGTTACATCGAAAATTGCAAATTGACTGGAATAAAATCTAATGCCGCTGCTAGGTTCAGTTCTTCAGTCGTTGGCTACGTATCCCCCATTTACTCAACTGTAATTTTGATATCAGTTTTGATGAGTTTTGCTATCGTTTGGAGAATTGCTTGTTTCTGTGTTTCCTCATCGTCCTACCGAGTTAATTGTAGTATTCATGAAGAATGTCAGAGATTTTTTCCCTAAATGTGACCTTGTTTGTGATGCCCCTACATATAGTTTAACTATCGCCCCAGCAGCTTTTTTCTAGGAACTCATAAATACACTCGAATCTCCCATCCTGATAGCTGCCGCTTGATCTTCCACGTTTTTCTTGAAATGTCTTACAATATTTCGCATTGTACAGAAGTTGATGCGACATGACTTTATTTAATATTCGATCTGGCATTGAAGAGCAATGGGCAACTCATCTCCTCTGCTTTTACATTGGACCGATATAGTTTAAACAAATGAATCGTTCTTCACATGGATGCTCCTTTCAGCACTTTTTTTTGTTTTGGGAGGTTTTTGTTATTTTCCACAGAACAAGTAATGTGTTCTAATGAATGAGGAGAATAACATTTGCTGGAGGCAACAGCAATGTACATTTTGCTGATGTAGTTAACCCGTCACGGTTTAAAAAAAGGTTCCTGTTACAACACGACGTTCACATATATTTCGATACTTGTAGGGTTAATGTCTGCAGCTCTTTTTTCTCGAATCACAACGGTCTCTGTACCATCAAAATCTTGTTCACATAAAGAACATGTTTCTCAGTGTGCTAAATTGATAGTTTATCCTGAAAATATATGTAACCAGTGTATTTGTATATGTCCGTATGTGAGTCGGTTGAATGCAACAATACGGGATGGAAATAAAGCAAACGCATCTCTCTTATTTCCAAGGGGGGCAGGTTTTAATACCAAAATCACATCATATAACCTGGGATCCATACCGAAATTATTGCCCTTATTTTTGGCTGATTCTCTAGAAGTGTCTGAGAGAAAACGTACGTGTAACCGTAGATATGGTATGAGGTGGTATTCAACATCAGTACCAAAGCTTGACCTTGAATACATGGGTAAAAATGAAAGGTTGATATATTTATCATGATACCTGCCCTTATTAGTGATTTAAATCGTAAGACGAAAATATCCAACTTCAAAATTTGAAATTTTCCCATGCTCGAATCTTGTCCAACTTTTAGTATACCCAACCTGACATGAAACCGTTGGAGGATTTTGGCATTATATTCACTGGACTATCTGTAGACCAAATATTAATAGAGTAGTTTGGTAGACTCCGCACACATACACCGATAAGGTCTCACACACACACACGCATATATATATGTATGTATATATATATATATATATATATATATATATATATATATATATATATATATATATATATATATATTAAGGCAATCATGAAGGGAAGACGTATTCCTTCGGAATTCGTTTTATATTACAAAAAAAGACCGAGGACAAAAGGAAAATGGATAGAGACTTGAGAATAAAAGTAGAGAAATAGAAAAAAATCAAAACGAGTCAATTGACATGGTTCGCCCTCACTCATCAAAATTGGAATCGAGGGATTTATTTTTTAGTCATTTGTTTTCCTTAGTGATAAAGTCTAAAAAAAGAGACGGAGCAAGAGCAATCGTATGGGCATGAATTTTAGAGGCTGATCACGTTCAATCCCAACAAGCAGTCCTTTTACGTACAAAGGGAAGGCTTCCTAAGGCGAACGTGAACAGTCTCCAAGACATTTAGATGATATACGGAGTGAGTTCGACTCAATACGGAGAAAGAGTCGATGCTGAAGTTCGATGCACTATCTCGCTATTTAATAAAGTGTTCCGCTATAGCGGATCCATATGTGTTGTTTACAGCGTCGGTAGGTAG
The DNA here is from genome assembly GCF_053919585.1 of Euprymna scolopes. Classification (NCBI taxonomy): domain Eukaryota; kingdom Metazoa; phylum Mollusca; class Cephalopoda; order Sepiida; family Sepiolidae; genus Euprymna; species Euprymna scolopes. Next base: position 2,110,038 of record NC_136516.1, read on the forward strand.
GAATGTTCCATTCCTGATTTTGCTCGGTACATGTTGTTGTATGCGACTTACAATTTTAAAGACGTTCGACCTACGTAGTCGGCACCGCAACCACATTTAAATGAATAATGACATTACTAATATGATGACTGACAAAAATCACTCGGCTAGCAAATACACAATGTACCAACTAAAACGAAAAAAAAAATGCTCGGCCTATCGAGAAAATGAACAGTAAAATAAAGAAGATGAAAACGCTGTCGCAATAAATAAAATGCCTTTACACTAAGTTGCTGCCAATATATATATATATATATATATATATATATATATATATATATATATATATATATATATATATATAAGCGAAAATGTGTGTATGTATATCCGCTTTTTGCGTATGTCTGCAAAAGGCTTTTTTTCCGGCGGATTCTCGAGGCCGTCGCTCATTTTAAAAACGTTTTATATCACGTCTAAATGATAATATCTACGACTGACAACGGGGGTCGCCTCTCTGTTTTATATTCCCGACTTTGAAACGTTAAATATTCGAAATTTTCGGATCGGCGCATGTAGCCTTCGTTTTTCGGTATAAAAAGGCGAAAATCAATTCGAATCACTGGTCCAGAGAGTCGAAACACTCCCTCTAATAAACGGGGAGCTGGTTTTCCCCACACATCAAATAAACCAGGTTATTGGCCTCATTAAAACTGTCTGTAGAAAATGTTAACTGCTGAATAGCTATTTGTTACGTCGTTATCTCTCCGACTTCTACCTGGCCTCATTAAGTGCGCGCACCTGTCAATTCGCTTCTTACTTAAATAAATTCAAACGTCTGTTAATAACTCGTTCTGGCTGGCCGAGCAGTTAACGTGTCATGTTTGTTTTCACATTTTATTTTCCTACTTCGCCTCACGGCTTCGGGTTCAATCCTACCTACTTACCAAACCTATTTTTACCAACACCTCGTGTTTCCTTTTCATTTAAAAGCACACACATGGAAACATCCTGGCAACGCCGGGTACCACCTGCTAGTATATATATATATATATATATATATATATATATATATATATATATATATATATATAAGTAATGTGATTTATAATTTAAAAGTTTTAAAATTTTTTAAATTTAAAAATCAAAATTTAATTAAATTAAAAATCAGTTTCATAAGAAGGAACAACAACAAAGTCAATTATCTGTACGATCGTTTCGGAAATCCGTGCTTTTTATTTGTGGTATACATGAAGTTATGTAGAACAATTATACATAGTTGTTTTGGTAAGCACGGTCTCCTCATCAGCAAATTTAGGAGGATTTCTATTGAATTGAAAAGACACCAAAAATAAACCTAGCATTAAAAGTAAGGCAGATGAATCTTTTGGTTTTTCTTTTTTTGAAATCAGGAACTGTATTTAAAGTAGTCATTTAGATGTTTGCTATAGCTTTTTATTTTATTGAATATATATATATATATATATATATATATATATATATATATATATATATATATATATATATATATAAACCGGAAATTGAAAATAGTTTTTGTATTTGTTTTGCGGTTTATTTTTGTTTGGTACAAATTAGATAGGATGAAAATATGTGTACTATTGTATAATCATTGATACAGATAAATTAATTATAAATAATAAATTTAGTAATTGCTAAATAGAATATTTCTAGTAGAATATACATAAGAAATTGTCATTTTTTCATACGAATATTTGAGCTTTAGCTACTTTATTTCAAAATTCAAATGGCGTAATGTAAAAAAATATAATAATAAAAAAATGCAGCTTCTCTTCAAATTTCCGGATTTCTATTAATACTAAAAAGCATTATAATCCCTTTTCGTGAATTGGGAGTTCTTATTTATTCCGAGTAGTTATGAGAAAAATCGATTCATGGAATGGTATAATAACTAAGTGAATGATTCAGATAATGTAAAGAATTGTAAAAATAATAAATTAAATGAATGAATTGTATTGTTAGACTGTAAACATCATGAAATTTTGAATATAGACTTATTGTTATTTATTCATATATATATATATATATATATATATATGTATGTTTCTATATATATATATTATATACAGAGAGAGAGATAGAGAGAGAGAGAGGGAGAGAGAGAGAGGATTGTTATAAACACACGATTTCACCTAATAAAATCAAGGCCTTTTTACGTTAGATTAAGAAACGCGATTTTGTTTTCATTCTTTGGAGTGATATTTGTTATTTATTACTTTGTCTGTTTCGTAGATAGCATCAAATCTCAGAGTTTGGATAAGATGTCGGCTAAGGTGGTTATGGTGGCACTTACAGTCGAATTTTCAAAGCACGAATATAATACTTTCGGCATTAAGCTTCGAATCAACTGAGGGATTATTAGGAAGACGGAGATATTTTGCGAAGGAGGAAAGAAAATCCGGATCTACGTGAAAAGGAACACACACACACAAGTATACAAATAACAAAAGACAACAAGCAAAAAAACGAGATACACAATTATTCAACTTGAAAGTTTTATTGTAAGATGACACGTGGGACTGGATTGGAGGGGCGATGGGGGAAGATATGAAAGGTGCGCAAATGCTTAAGGAATATTGATTGGTAAAAGTTACACAGAAGGTAATCGGAATCAAACGATAAAGATTGCAGAAATTCTAATAATATGCCACTACTATAACACTATATATATATATATATATATATATATATATATATATATATATATATATAAGTGAACGTGTCTGCTGTGTGTGTGTGTCTATCTGCCTGTCTGTGTGTGTGTCTGTGTACATTTTCCTTCGCAATAACTGTATTAATTTTCAGTCTACAGACTCGAAATTTGATATATAGGGTACTGAGATTTGTGAAAATCTACGTGATCGGTTTTCGGCCAGAAATTTATCTGTTAAGGGGTCAAAGTTAAACAATATGTACTTTGAGAGCTACTACTCCGAAAATTTTTGGTCTAAACACTAGAAATTTTACATATAGGTTCCTCGGACATTGATCAAACTTAATAACTTACTTTGAGTCAAAAACAATAAATTTTAAGGGGTCATATTAGTGGCAAAGTAACAAAATTGACCTTTTTTTTTTGCTCAGCATACACCCTCTAACACCCGGGCAACGCCGGGCTTAAATGCTAGTACTCCTATGAATTCGTTTTTCTTTTGTGTGTATTGATATTCATATTAAAGCCCCTCTTTTCTATTTATTTAAAAAGTTAATACAAGTTTCTCTTATATGAGTTGTAGAATTGCATTCAATGATTTATTCTTGCATAATGTTTGCGTAAAAAGTTTATAGTAAAGACAAAATTGTTTCCATATATATTTATGCATACGTATATATTTTGGTTACCAAATTTTGCATACCAATCCCCCCCCTAGAGAATTTGGTCTACATATAGGCCACTTCATATATAAGTTATTGGGTCCATACAAATCTTTATATTTGTGTTTTAGCCCGGAAAAACCAGAGCAAATGTGTGAAAATTATAAGAAAAAATAAATTTGCTACGTGAAAGTCGAACGCCGTCATTACGAACGCATAACGTAGTAGCCATTGGTTCATGTTTTCATAGCCAAGTCAGAAGGGAGCAAATCAATCAGAGGCAATTGCCATTCAGAAGGGAGGAAATCAATGAGAATTTAGGGGCCCATGTACAAAGAAAAACTATAGAAAGGGGAAAACCGTGGAGATCCGACCAGCGCCTGTCCAAAGCTGCATTGAAGCCCTGTAGTTTTGGATGGTTTACGACCTCAATGGGTATCTGTTTACACGGTGATGCCACTCGAACTGAGAAGGCTGCTTGGCGTTGATGCCTCCGGAACCGTCGAATGTAGATTTTTTTTTTGTTTTGCCCACGGAGTCTGCGATCCGGGGTAGGGATGGAGAACAGGTTTCAAAACGTTTGGAGAATTTTTATCACCGCACAACCATAAAGCCTAGCCTATACAATTTACTGTATATTGGTTTACTTTAATTTAAGTGATTATGTAAACGTAATCTCATAAAACACAGAGTGTGTTCTTTGATAAGCTTGTTTTGAATCTTTTTTCGTGGTTTACCTGTGGAGAAAGTACCCAGATGCTAGGTTATTCGGACAAACCTCTGTTCAGATATTTCCTATTATGTAATCAAGTTTGTTTAGAATCTAGTTAGCCTTCCGATTATATCCATTTCTAATAGGCATGCAAGATTTTACCCTTGGCTATTACGTATTCAAGGTTTCTCGATGTGTGATAAGCAGTCGAGTCATGCCATTATATATGAGGCATTCAAGTTCTATCCATGTCTAGTAGTCTTGTCGGGCACTAGTTCCAAAAATGTAAGACTTGTTGTCTGCGAACTGAGTAAATGGTCTCCTCTCTTCTCCCGATAGAGAACTCCAAGTTGCTCCTCTCCTGTTCTTTTTGCGTGCCGGCCTTTTATTTCTCATCAACTTAGATTGACGCCCCCAATTCCCCCATCTTTTATTTTGTCCCAAACTTAGTTTTTCAAACCTCTTAGCGACCGACCTGCTTGTTTCCGGCCTTCATCAAACCGGAATACACTTGGCGGTCTGCCATCTAGCGAAGGTTGAGAGGGCCTTACTAAAAAAAACAAAACAAATAATAATAATAATTTTCCCCTCCCACACTCACACCAATGAAATCTTTTTCTACTCTCCTTGAATTTGTTTATTTGTAAATAAACAACGATCTATCTTTTCTGTTATATAATTAAAAATATATTTTGATTTAGAAACAGCAAGTAGGAAAGCCCCTGGAGTGATTGTTGCGAGTGAGAATACGCCTTATACAAGTAAAAATATACCATGACAAGGATGACTAGAAACCCCTCTCCGCATTTTTGAGTTGGCCTTGTGCCTAATTCTTCATGTTTTGTTTAATACTGTAATGTTTACATTTACAGAAGTTAAATGAAAAAAAAAACACACACATCAGTATCTAGTAGGTAGTCAAGTTATAAAAATGTAATATGTAACGTTGCCCCAAACCTTGTAGTCTCAGCCATATTGTGGAAAAAGAATAGAAAAGAACTTCAACTCGTTTTTTGTTCCATTATAACAACGACATTTCTTTCCTCATCCTCACGCCACGCTTAAGTTCTCGTTATGGCTGTGAACTATCCCATCTCTCTGACGTTCTGCCGAGAGTCATCAACATCGTAACGTGATCTCGCACGTAATGTACACCTTTAACGTGATCCGACACTTACGCGCACTTTCTCCTTTTTCTTTACCAGCGACGTCATTTCGTATGCATTTCCACACGCGCGCCCGCGCTCTATTACAAAAGAAGGCATTCAAGTTATTTTCCGAAGTGATTTGACAACACTAATAAATGTTCCCATTCAAATATGACCATTTTCAGTTGAAAATGATACTCAGGTGTAATGAACGCTCGATAATGTATACACATTTTTAATATGAAAAAAATATCAAAGCGAACTAAAGTTACTTTCATTCGCTATGAACTTTTACAAATGATTTAAGGAAGGAAATAACTGATTTTTGGACTCTTTTAATACGACTCTTTGATAGATGAATTCTGTAATTCTTATTCGTCCATTAAGGCTAGATGAACTCATCATTACAAACATATGATGTTGCGTTCATTAAGACTACGTTCAGTGAACTCGAATCACCCCAAGAGGCCGACAATTAAATGACTTACAACCTTTCAAAAGGTATCTCTGTCGGAAGAGATTTCGTTCCACTTTGTAATTAAGTTTCGCTTGCTTCTCCACATCACAAAGGGCATCGAGTAAGGCAAGTCAAAGTAAAAAATTATGTGGATATCAGAAAAATAAACTCACAGGAGCCAATACGTACTAAGGAAATATTGTGATAGAAGAAACGAGGTTGGGTATTAAAAAACTTCAGCACCCGGATAGATAGTAACATAGGAGGGCAAAACTATACACTAAATATAGTGAATGAAGCAGTTCTCTAAAACCATAAAAGCTAACGATACTCATATTTCACTCAACGCCCCAGTTTCATTTTTTTTAGACTAGTAAGGTTACTCAGCGTCGACCGGAATCATAATATAACTAAACAAAGGATTTTAAACAGCGAGGAATTTCCATTTTTTGTGAGCGATGGCGTAAAAATGAACAGGATGCTTTACGAGAGCTTCTGAAAACGCAAAATAAAATTACAGACGCCTCCAGAGCACTACCAAAAATAGGTTCCTTTATTTTATTTTATTTTTAGAGAAATCACAATGATAAAAAACCATAAATAAATTCCGGGATTAGCGTCTTTCAACTTGACAAAAGTACACGTGCTGAATTATTTCCTAAGCTGTATTAATGCATAAGCTTCAGTAAAAAAAAAATGTAATTCTTATTATCATTTAATGCTAGAAATGGATATTCGAGCCTCAAAGACGTGATCATTTATTTTCGAAATTTTAGATATTATTTTCTGATGTGCACGCTAATTCATAAAATACCAACGTTTTAGAAGGTTTGTTTGGTATTTTAGTAGGTTCATTGGGTACAAGGCACATATAACAGTCCATTATATCAATATGAATGTACAAGCATTTGCTTGTATATTTAAAATTAAAAAATAGTTATCTGCTGAATTTCTGAAATATCCGTTCCTGCTACTCTTTATCCAGTGTTGATGTTGTGGTGTAGTTGTTTTATTTTTTTTTAAATCTTTTTTTTTTATCACGCTACTCTGGCCATATTAGTAGTTAGAGTATACGCACGGTCCCATAAGGGAAAGAATATATCCAGTGAGCAAAAGGTTATTGTTTAATTAAATGAATACCTCAGCACAGGTTTTGATTGTATTTTATTACCTACCAACAGGTAACTAGTGAGCAGCTATGTGAATATCCCTGGCTTTAGAATTTTGTTTTATTTTATTACATGTTCACCCAACACAAGGAACATTGCCACTTTGATGTAGGGGGCTACTATCGATGATATAATCTACAGGGGTACTATGTGGGGAGTTGGGCAGCAAGATGTCGGTTCACGTTACACTTGGACTTCTACATGTCAGTACAGTTTGGGAAGCAGGAACTCGGAAGAAACTACTGGAGTAGAAAGCTCTCTTACATCTAGGGGTTTCTACTGTGAAGAGGTGGGATTTCGCTGCCTGTCAGGTTTGTTGGGGACATTTACGTCGAGGGAGTGCGAGTGCTTGCAGTTCGTCAGAGCATTTACCGTTAAAGTACTTGCAGAGGTATGATACATTTCGTCGATGGGACAGAGGCTGAAGCTTAGATGACAGTTCAGGACCTATCAGATTGGCGACTCTCTTTTGAACCTTGTCTAGGAGCGGGAGACTAGTAGCAGATGCATCAGCCCAAATATGACAACAATGCTCCATACATGGGCGAATGGTGGCCTTATAGAGGTACAGGGTACCTTGGGGTTTTAGTACCTTTCTAGCACGGTAGAGAGAACCTACCTTCTTTTTTTGTCCGGCGGAGAAAGCAGCTGATTTCGCTTAACATTATGTCTAATTCATAAGCCTGTATTTGAATGTTTCCATATTTTGCTATATCGTTTACGTCACACTTTCATCAAAGTCTTTATTACTTCTAAGTGCAATTCTCTATTGTTCTGGTTTACAATTTTTTATCTGTCAAAAACGTTTTCACTATTCGGTAGATCATAAATTACACTCTTTATACGATGTTAATGACATATTAGATTTTTGTCATGCATTTTACATTTACTTCTCCCTCTTTAGTAAAAATCTCTTCATATATATATATATATATATATATATATATATGCATATATAATTATTATTATTATTATTATTATTATTATTATTATTATTATTATTATTATTTAAAATTTAAAATAAAGTCGAAGAGACCAATGGAGTCGACGTTTCGCCTGTCTTATGCGGCCTTTCTCATAAGGGATGGCCATTGACAATAGGAGCGAATGTTTACGTCTATATATACTGATAATTTTAAATATAAACTATAATTTAGCTCTGAAAGTTTTGAGATGATCGCTTATTGTTTATATTATTTACATGTTGGTTGTTTGGTCATGCAGATATGTTCGTATTTCTTGAAGTTAGTCTGTATTTTATTGTTGTTGTTTAGTATTGGTGAAAATTGGTTGACAAAGATAAGCAGTTCTAATAAAGGTCAATCATCACCCTTCCATCGCTAAAATTTTAAGGGTGCATAATGTTTTTTTTTTTCCATTATTAGAGACTACTAAATGCTACTTATGTCGAAAGATAGTCTGCTTAGTAATTATTTTTTATTTTATTTTTAGCATATGTACTGCCTCCTTGAGTCGCTTCTCTATCCACCTTGCATCCCTGTCAGTTATTGTGATTTCGTTTCAAGCAACAACCAACATGCCTGAGGACGGTCGAACGCATAGGCGACTGAAAAGTTGCACAAATTATACTCAAGATGAGAACAATATTCCGATGAATAAAAGTAATATACATATATTTGTTTTAAATTCCGAAGATTGTGTGCGGCAACGTTTATGTTAAAGTATCCGGGGCATTATGCCTGTGTGTATTTTTTAGTTACAACCTAGAGGAGGCTAGTTGATACGAACTAATTTAATGGATATGTAGTTATACTTATGCCAGCGGTAATAGATGTTCTTTACATATTGCCCGTTTTATTATCTTTACCATCCGAAATGCAAAACGTTTACTTTCTTTTTTTTTTTTAGAAGTCCTCTCCCTGTTGCACATTTTCTTCTAACTGGCCAGCTTTGATGGGGCAATGCCTGCAGCGAATTGACAGACATGTCACGATAAGTCGACTTGATTCGTAAGCATTGCCAGCGAGACGTAACTGCCCATCAACTGTGATCGACAGATGATCCGCCATCCAAATTCGCTTTACAAAAATACATAAAAACAAACAGAATCAGACGTGCAAACAAATAAAAGTAAACGCTGGATTAGAAATGCGCAAAAAAAAAAAAATGAGTTGCGGCGGCGCCTTTACTAGTATCGCAACCGATACGCATGCGCAATGGACCGACAATTTTTTTTTTGTTACTAATATTTTTTACCTTACGAAAATTAATTTTTTCCTAACGTACATGTCGCCTGGATTTATGGGGAGGTTTTTTCATAATTATAATTTCTTTTACTCTATTTTTATGTTGTTTAAGCACCTTTTTGTTTGTGTACATTATGAGGTATTTTAGTTTTATCCATTTATCTATTCATCTATAACTTACTTAAATATTTATGTAAATAGTACTTATATATCAATCTCTATCGATTTACACACACACACATGCATACACACACACACACACATATATATATATATATATAGAGAGAGAGAGAGAAAGAGAGAGAGAGAGAGAAAGAGAGAGATTTATAAAAAATAACTTATTACTACTTTTTACCAATTATTTTTTACATATTATAATTTGGTAATATTTATATACCAAGCGAAATATTGAACTTACAAAAACAAAAAAGTAAACAAAATGATTTTATCATTTTATTTCCGACACTTATATATTTATATATATATATATATATATATATATATATATATATATATATATATATAGAGAGAGAGAGAGAGAGAGAGGGGGAGAGAGAGAGAGAGAGAGAGAGAGGGCCGGTTTGTATTTGTGTATTTTTTCCGGGGGTACCGTCAAAACCCACGTAAACTTGGTCCTGGATATGACCTTAAGCTATATCCAGTGGTGAAGCCCCAGCTTGTGTGCTTTGGGAGGGGTCGAGTACCCCCTTAAATTGCCATTGCTCCCAGATCAACTCTGACCCTGAATAGTAGTATCTGTTAGGGTCCCAACTATGGGTTAAATAGAAACCGACTTGAAAACAACAAATATATCCCATTAAAAATTGTTCTTCAAAATCTTTGGATTCAGCATTAAATAACCTGAAAAGAGTTGATATGCCGTAAAACAAAAACAACCAACAAACCACCACGTAAACTTGTATATGTGTTTTTGCAATCATAAACTACACGTGAAAGGATGATTTATACGTTTCTTTTCTGTTTTACGGTTAGTTTAAAACCAATAAATATTTATTATTTCATCTTTTAGACGAGCTGTGGAAAATTAGATTTTAACCAATTACAAACGAATCAAAATGAGGCAAATAATGTTTTTTGGCATTGGTACAGTTTTATTTTCGATTCCAATACCGACTCTGATACCCCTTAAAGCTCCGAATATTTTATTCCTTATACCGATTCGGATTCATCGTGCTATCGCTACTAGAGATAAATTGCATTGATTTCATTGAACAAGCTCTCGTGCAAGGCGGTAAAAACAATGCATAAAGAGAACGACCGGCAAACAAAAGATATAAATATATATTTTTATTAATGAAAGATATATGTGAAAACTTTTAATGTCATGAAATGATAAAATTATTTTTATTTTCTGTGTGGTTATTAAATTCCAATATTTCGCTAAACAAATTTAGCCTCATCAGGGTTTTTAGGTCCAGTCCGTTTTTTTTTTTTTCACTTTTCACCTCATGTTGTTGTTATAGCGGAGGTAATCCATGGTCAAACATTTTTTTAGCGAAATATTGGAATTTCATGACAACTCAATAAATAAAAATGATTTCATTTTTAATAACATTTAAAGTTTTCAAATTTATCTTTAAATTATCAAAATAAATTTAACTTTAAATTATATTCAAAATAAATTAATCTTAAAATAATATTCGAAATAAATTTATTTTTAAATTATATTCAAAATGAATTTATCTTTAAATTATATTCAAAATAAATTTATCTTTTAATTATATTAAAAAAAAATCTATCTTTAAATAATATTCAAAGTAAATTTATCTTTAAATTATATTCAAAATAAATTGATCTTTAAATTATATTAAAAATAAATTGATCTTTAAATTATATTGTACATCAGTTTATCTTTAAATTATATTCAAAATAAATTTATCTTTAAATCATATTTATATAGATTTATCTTTAAATTGTATTCAAAATAAATTAATCTTTAAATTATATTCAAAATAAATTTATCTTTAAATAACATTTAAAATAAATTTATCTTTAAATAAAAAATAAATTATTCTTTAAATAGTATTCAAAATAAATGTATCTTTAAATATTTATATATAAATAAAAAAAATGATTAGAGGTTATTAGTAATTTAGATATTTATATATAAATACATGATTAGTGGTTATGAGTAATTTACATATTTATGTATAAATAAATGATTAGTGTTTTTTTTTATAACATTTTAACCCCAAACAAGGCACATTGCAACTTTGGTGTAGGGGGCTACTATCAGGGGAAACATCTACTGGGGTACTATGTAGGGATTAGGGCAGCAAGATGTTGGTTCACGTTGCACTTGAACTTATGCATGTCAGTACAGTTGGGGAAGCAGTGACCTGGAATGGAATTCCAAAGTGTAGCAGTTCTGGGGAAGAAACTACTGGACTAGAAAGATCTTTTACATCTAGGGATCTCTACAGTGTGGGGGTGGGATTTTGCAGCTTGTCGGGTTTGTCGTGGGTGTTAACGTCGTGGGGGCACAAGTGCTTGTTGCAGTTCATCAGAGCATTCACCATTTTAATACTTGTAAAACAGGCAGAGGGATGCAACGTTTCGACGATGGGACAGAGGCTGAAGCTTAGATGCCAGTTTAGGGCCTATCAGATTTGCGACTCTCTTTTGAACCCTGTCAAGGAGCGAGATACTAGTAGCCGATGCACCAGCCCAAATATGACAGCAATACTCCATACATGGGCGAATAGTGGCCTTATAGAGGTACAGGATACTTTCGGGTGTTAGAAGTTTTCTAGCACGGTAGAGAGAGCCCACCTTCCTCGCAGCGGCCCTGGCAATGCCCTCGATGTAATTGTTCCCACTCATGTTTCCTGTGAACGTAAGGCCAAGGAGCTTGAAAGACGTACTCTCAGATAAAGAGTCGTTGGCAATTGCTATAGGTGGTAGAGAAGGTTTCTTGTAATCATTGAATGAAACCAGTTTAGTCTTGGCGGCATTGAACGTGACCATCCATTTTTGTCTCCATTCCACTACTTATTGGAGGTCATCCTCTAGTGTTTCTGCCATTACTTTAGATATATGTTCATTTGTTTTCCTGTCGTGCCTGATATAGAGTGTGGTGTCATCAGCATATATACCCATCTCAGAGGCAATTTTGTCGGGGAGGTCATTTATGAATATCAGGAACAACAGAGGTCCAAGGATAGATCCCTGGGACACTCCCGCATTTATATCATATTGTTTAGACGTACGACCGTCAAGGACAACCTGGATTTTTCTCTTATCTAAGAAGTATTTAATTATGTTAAGTATTCTACCAGTGATACCGTATGATCTAATCTTCCTGAGGAGACCCTCATGCCATACCATGTCAAAAGCCTTATATATATCTAGAGCTACCGTTCTGCCCTCTCCCGCTTTGTCCAGTGAATGGTATATGCGTTCAGAGATTACAGTGAGGATGTCTGCCGTGGAACGGGCTTGTCTAAATCCATATTGTTGGTCGGTCAGAAGTTTAGCATCTGTAAGGTGCTGGACTAGAGCATGGTTAATTAAGGTCTCAAATATTTTGGCAAAAAGTGGGAGGAGGCTAATAGGGCGATAATTTAATGAGTCAGTTCTTTCGCCAGAATTAATTGACATAGTTATATATAAATAAATAAATGATTAGTGGTTATTAATAATTTTTATATTTATACACAAATGAATAACGGATTAGTGGGCATAAGCAATTTACATAGTTATATATAAATCAATAAATTATTAGTGGTTATAAGTAATTTACATATTTATATATATATAAATATATAATTAATTAGGGGTTATAAGTAATTTACATATTTATATATAAATAATTGATTAGTGCTTATAAGTAATTTAGATATTTATATATAAATAAATGATTAGTGGTTATAATGAATTTCCATATTTATATATAAATAAATGATAAGTGGTTATAAGTTATTTACATATTATATACAATAAATGATTAGTCGTTATAAGTAATTTTCATATTTATATATAATAAATTATTTCTGGATAAAAGTAATTTACATATTTATATATAAATCAATAAATGATAAGTGGTTATAAGTAATTTACATTTTATATATAAATAAATGATTAGTCGTTATAAGTAATTTATATATTTATATATAATAAATGATTAGTGGTTATAAGTAATTTTCATATTTTATATTAAAAATGATTAGTGGTTATAAGTAATGTATATATCTATATATAAATAAATGATTAGTGGGTATAAGTAATTTACATATATATATATATATATATATATATATATATATATAAATGATGACTGGTTATAAGTAATTTAAATATTTTTATACAAATAAATATATGATTAGTGGTTATGAGTAATGTTCATATTTATATACAACTAGATAAATTATTATTAGTTATAAGTAATTGACATATTTATATATAAATAAATAAATGAGTAGTGGTTATAAGTAAATTACATATTTATATATACATAAATAAATGTTTAGTGGGTATAATAATTTACATATTTATATATAAATAAATAAATGATTACTGGTTATAATAATTTACATATTTATGTATACATACATAAATTTTTAGTGGGTATAAGTAATTTACATATTTATATATGAATAAATAATTAGTGGTTATAAGTAATTTATATATTTATATATAAACAAATAAATTATTAGTGCTTATTAGTAATTTAAATATTTATATATATAAATAAATAAATGGTTAGTAATTTATATATCTATATATAAATAAATGATGACTGGTTATAAGTAATTTCAATATTTATATATAAACATATAAATGAGTAGTGGTTATAAGTAATTTACATATTTATATATAAATAAATAAATTATTAGTGGTTATTAGTAATTTTAATATTTATATGAAAGACATAACTGATTAGTGATTATATGTAATTTACATATTTATATATAAATAAACAAATGATTAGTGGTTATTAGTAAATTTCATATTTATATGAAAGAAATAATTTATTAGTGATTATATGTAATTCACATATTTATATATAAAAAACACATATTAGTGGTTTTAAGTAATTTTGATATTTATATATAATAATACATGATTAGTGGTTATGAGTAATTTATATATTTATATATAAATAAATGATTAGTTGTTATAAGTAATTTACACATGTATATATAAATAAATCACTGATTAGTGGTTATTTGTAATTTAAATATTTATATATAAATAAATAATTGCTTAGTGATTATAAGCAATTCATATTTTATATATCAATCAATAAATGAACAGTGGTTGTAAGTAATTTACATATTTATATATAAATAAATAAATGATTAGTGGTTATGTTATATATTGGGGTTTCATTAAAAGAGAGAGTCTTAGAGAGAGAGAGAGTAAGAGTCTTATTACAGTGTTTGTCGTTGAGAGAGTTTTATTACATATGATGCTGTATGACTCAGAGAGAGAGAGAGAGAGAGAGAGAGAGAGAGAGAGAGAGAGATATGTTGTTGTAAGAGACTTAGAGAGATTGTTCGTTCCGTGTTCGTGTTATGAGAAATTGTTCATGTTATTACGATTCCTATATTTTAAATGTTCATTCCTTAGACATGTAGAAGAAGAAAGCTCTTAGAATGATGAGATAGTGTTCACTGTTCAGACATTGTGTAGACATGAGATGTTGAGACGTGTATGTAATGACATTTTATAACACAGATATATAATACAATTTTCACTTTACCTTATTGTAAGAATCACAAACACAAAGGTGAGCTTTATCACAAAACACATGATGAATTTATTTCTTCACGACCGGCCGTGGTTTCCTCATCAAGAATTCAAAGCTTCACATTTTAGTTTCAAAGTGATCGTCTCGCTTCCTAGACGTTCGAATTCCCAGACCCTCTCTGAGTTTCTCCCAGTTTTCTGTTTTCTTTTAACTCTAAAGTTTTTACTCTATCCGTAGAACTTTCTATTTTCTGTGACGTCATACACATGTTAAAACATGTGCCTTCTTTCACGTGTTCTGGACATGCGTGTCCAAAACTTTTCCTTTTTCTACAAAAGGAATTTTAACCTATACTCAGTAACCTATTTTTCCAATGTGTTAAAAACATTATCTTATAGTTGCATTCTTTCAATTAATTTTTCATAACCAACTTGACAGTGCACATTCTTTTTTTAAAATATTTTATCTCTATTCTAAACATTCGTTTGTTTTACATTACTTTTTTTAAATTCTCACACGTAATCTATTTCTAAACCTAAATTACGAGGTTCGAATTTCGTCTATTGCTATTTCATTTTCATTTTAACTAATCTCTCTATTTTTATACTTACATGAAAAGGGGGCACCCCTTATCATGTAACAGTTATAAGTAATTTAGATATTTATATATGAATAAATGATTAGTGGTAATAATGAATTTCTATATTTATGTATAAATACATGATTAGTGGTTATAAGTAATTTACATATTTATGTATAAATAAATGATTCGTGGTTATAAGTAATTATCAATTGTATTTTTTCGGTCGTCTACATTGAGAATTATACATTCAACGTTCAGGCGAATTCAAATTCTACAACTGATTTTTTCAAGTAAAAAGTAATATATAATGAGATTTTCAGCTACAAATAAAATATGTTTAAGGCTCCTAAAATCCGCATTATAACTTTCCGCAAGCAAGCGTGGCACATTGATTAGAGGATTTTTATCAAATAAATAGTTCGATAAAAATATTCCCAATTCTAACAATACTGCACAGAAAGAGCATATAATTACAGATGAGAACAGTAGTTCGAAAAATTAAAATAATATGGATGACCAAACTTCATCTAAAAAAAAAGACGCAGAAAAGTGAGAAAGTAGATGCGTGCGAATATGAGAGAGAAATTGAGAGAATGTGAGAGACGAATTATATGAAAGCACGAGAGGGGAAAAGTGATAGAGATAAAGACTAAGGATACGGTTTAATACTTTCTATCACAAATTAATCTGATAACGCAAAGTGTACTACATTTTACCTCGGGTAATGTCGCGTGGAGAAGCCCGTAAAATTACATCTCCCTTCCTATTAAACTGACTTTAAACCGAACCAACTGATTTTATTCAAATCAAATTGTGCCGGCGTCCCCAACGCGTTTGCTTCGAGGTGATCTATCGAAAGGTGGGCCGATTGCAGCGATAGATTTCGAAGAAATACTGTCCGATCCTGGGTTTAACTTTTCTTGCATTCGCTGAGAACTCCATGCGACGCTCAAACGGTTGCCCGGGGGAAGGGCGTATGACATTTCCCAGGATTTGCGATCGCATCTCAACACAATGGTAATTACAGCAGAATGATAGTGAGGTGATTTTACGTGATTCTTGCTCGCAGGCGAGAATTGAGTCGCGCGTGCTAATGATTTCACGGGAGGCGGATTTTTATGGCTTTCGTAACGGAGGTATCGTGTGAGATTTACACAGATTTTAAGAGTCGGGTCAGAAATAAAGGATCGTTTGATTAACGCTCCTTGTCTTCCATTTGTGCGAGTCGAGATTTTAGAACAAAGATATGTGACTACTTAGAATTCGGATTCTATAATAACAATGTTTAGTGTTTATATATATATATATATATATATATATATATATATATATACCGGATATAAGAGATCCGAATATAAGAAACACTGATATAATAGAGATTTTCTCTGGTCCGACATCAGAGCATGTGTTAATGTACTGTTAAACCCGGATATAAGACACTACGGATATAAGTTTAACCCGGATTTAAGATAGTTGAAGGGGTCTCGTGGGTGAAGTCTCATATCTGTGCTACAATATATATATATATATATATATATATATATAGAGAGAGAGAGAGAGAGAGAGAGAGAGTATACTATTATATAAAAACTGTTGGATTTGTGTGTATAGATTCGTACCCTATGGGCTCGAAAACGGTTGGCCCGATTTAATGACGTTACACTCGAAGGTAACTCATGTTCATTGCAGTGTTTAGATATGGTTTGCATCAGAAGGTATTCGATATAGAAAAAAAGATGACGAAAGAAAGAACATACGATTTTTACCAAAGTTATCACCTTACAACGCCTTACATCACAAGTGCATTTACAAAGATTATTTTACTGTCCAAGCAGCATATAAAACACAAACTCCTTTGATATGATATACACGCGTTCGAAATGGATGCTTTTCAATTTAAACTTAAATTAAACCCATTATATATATCAAAAAATTAAAGCATAAGCAGTAGGTTCTCTACAGTTCAATGTAGACTGCGATGTAATATGTATTACGCCACTTGAGAGAGGTTTGTGAAGTTCCCTCCCGGTACAACTGGATGGAGCCAAACTATAACAGGCAATCAGTTTATTTGATTTTTGTAAAAGATGGCTTATTTTACCGATTTTCATGACAATAAGATATAGGAGTTTGAGACATTTGTTGATCTTCACTCAATCCAGGCAAGGTTAGATCTCCTTGATAATATATATATATATATATATATATATATATATATATATATATATATATATATATATAGTAGAGTTCGTGTGTGTGCTTGTGTGTACAGCTACCAAATCTTGACGTATAAATAAATAATAACGGTAAAACTTACAACAAAACAAAAATGTGTGAGTTAAATAATAAACCACACCCACTCTCTCTCTCTCTCTCTCTTTCTCTCTCCCCATCTCTCTTTCTTTTTCTTTCCTTTCTTCCTCTCTCGCTCTCTATCTGTCTGTCTGTCTGTATATCTATCTATCTATCTATAATAGTAATATATACATAAGTTAAGTCATTATAACAATGCAATTTTCAATCACTCAGATCCATTAAAGCGGAATGAATATATAGAAGGCATTACTTTTTGAACGCCCTTTATATATATATATATATATATATATATATATATATATATATATATAGTAGAGTTCGTGTGTGTGCTTGTGTGTACAGCTACCAATGATCAAAGAAATATAAAGGCACTGTATGTGTACACCTCTACTTGTGGTGAAATATTAATGCCCATGTTAGGATGCTTCTGTCACCGGAGACATTATATTCTATATGTACTTTCAATCTATAGGATTCTTCAAACCACTTTTATATTATTGAGTTACGGTCATTAACATATCAAATGAAATGAAATCTATTTAAATAATTACCTCGACGACATTACTTATTCGACATAATAGCGTTGTTTCAACTGTACTAATTCAAACAGTTTTCATTATTTAGTTTATTTAAATTTAAAGTTATATTTATTTTACTCATTATATCTGAAATCTGAAACTTTTTTAATTTCAAACCAAAAACCAGAAAACAAAAGGGGAAATAACTGTGACAGTTTAATTGAAAAATTACGTTATTAAATATTTCCTGTATTTGTTTTCATTTCGAAATATTATTCTAAGCTGAATTATTATTTTTAGTCGCGTGTAAGCGACTCTATAAGCCACTCCATCGGTCGGTCGGTCGGTCGGTCGGTCTGTCCGTAACACTTTTGTGCGTGGCCTTTTTGATTAAGATTAAAGGTCTCTTGTTAATAGATGCTGTGCTTAGCTTTTTAATTTCCTCTTGGCCTTCGGGCCAGGATCAAGTTTAGTATCTGTTCCGGCCGATACTGCTAGCAAAGACCATATGTGGGGGCAACCCCACATATTAGACCTCGGTGAATGTAGGGGAAAGCCTTCATACCAATTGTCACTGGTCCCCATTTTCCCTTCACTCCTCACATTAAAAATCGGCCTTGTGCATTATTTGCACTGTGGGGGAGCAAATAAATACCAACCCTACATATAAAACCTTGGTCAATGTAGGGGCAACCCTTCATACCAATTGTCACTATCAAGCTTCTCTACTCCCCGGGGAGTTGGTCCCCATTTTCCCTTCACTCCTCACATTAAAAATCGGCCTTGTGCCTAATTTGCTCGGCGGTGGAGCAAATAAATATCATTTTCTTTGTTTTTTTTGCCAACATCAAAGTGTAGTATCTGTTCCGGCAGATACTGCAAGCAAACACCATATGTGGCGGTCAACCGAACATATAAGACCTTGGTAAATGTATGGGCAACTCTTCATGCCAATTATCACTATCCAGCTCCCCTACTCCCCGGGGAGTTGTCCTCATTTCCCCTTTACTCCTCACATTAAAAATCGTCCTTGTGCCTAATTACAAAAATGAAAGTGTAGTATCTGTTCTTACTACATATTATACTTATGTTTGTACATTTGTGATATAAAGTATGCGATCATTTTTTCTGTATTAATTTAATGTAAAATGATCACCCACTTTACAACCAGTCAGTCTTTAAGCGATTGAAGTTATTCTCCAGATCATTCAAGTTGTTTTTGAAGGATTCCAGTTAATTTTTTTAGCATTCAAGTCATTCTTAAGGTCATTCAATTCATCCTAAGTTCATTAAAGTCATTCTATGTTATTTACTTTTCATTCATTTAAGTTATTTCAGCCCATTTTTCGGTCATTTTAGTTTATCTTTAAGAATTTCATGTCAATCCTACATTCACGCACTCATTCATTACACGGTTATCGGTCTCGTTATTTTTTAATTCGGAGGAAAATTTTATCGCTTAGTCTTACTTTTTAAGTAACCTTTTTTATTTGTTAGAGAAAAATAAATAAAATTAATGTCCTTATTTACTTGCATCCTCACGAAGGCAGAGTTAGTCAGAGACGCATGTGAACAAAATCCATCATCCCCTGCTCTTTTTTTTTGTTTATAAAATTTAATCAGTGTTGCCCAGGATTTATTATAATAATTATACCGTAGCAAGTGGTTTTAATTGCCTGCGAAACAGATTTTCTTTATAATTTATTTAATATCTTAAATTAAAAAAGTCAATTTTTACGACGTGACCCAACGTCGTTTAACCCCATTAAAAAAATAGTCAATGTAAAGTTTCTTTCAAACTCCTAAAAAAACTTGAAAATTACGACTTTTACTGGTTTTCGATGGTGCTGAAAACAAATATCACATTTAAATTTGGGGCAGATAAGTAGTTTTCATGATATGGAAAATTACTTTTTTCAAAAAGTGGAGGATAACTTCCCTATATACGTTTAACGTAAAATGGGCACCCACTTTCTAACAACCTAATAATTTCTTCATATCATAAAACAAATTTAACTTTGATATTAGTTTCCAGCACCAGTTTTCACTGGTGCTGTTTTTTACTAAGAGATTCGTTTATATTTTCATAATTTAGGACGTAAATAATGCTGTCAGTAAACTTACACGAGCGGTCGGTTTCCAAAAATATATTTTTGTTTTCAATTTTTTTTAGGTGGGTATTCAATTAGAGAATTTGTATAGTTTTTACCAGGTGCTTCTGTAGTTTACTTCACCGCCTCCTCATGTGAACAGAATTTTTGTGAAATGTTAAACTGCAGAGGCACCTGTTCAGAACTATACAAGTTGTATAATGCAAAAAGAACGAAAAACAAACGTATGATTTTGTTAACTTACTAACAGCATAATTAGTGCCCTAAATTAAGACATAAAAAAATGAACGCATCTCTTAGTAAAAAGAAGTGCTAATTTTCGGAGGTTCTGAAAACGAATACCCCAGTCAAATTTGTTTTATGATATGAAGAAATTATGAAGTGACCAGAAAGTGGGGGCTCATTTTACGTTAAATTTATATAAGAAAGTGATCCCTTACTTTTTGAAAAAGTAATTTCTTCATATCATGAAAACTACTTATCTGCCCCAAATTTAAACGTTATATTCGTTTTCAGCACTACCGAACACTTTTAAAAGTCGTCATTTTAAACTTTTGAGGGAGTTGACCCCCAAAATGAAGACCTGGTTTTTGTGACCTAATACGTTTAAGCAGTCTTTATAAATAATATGAAAGTAGAAATTTTGAAAAAAAAAAATGAACATTTTAGCGTAGGGTATAACTTTTGTATATAAATTTAAGGTAAAATGGGCAGCCACTGTTTGGCCACAAAGCGTTCAACTAGACATGTCATCTGTAGCATTTTTTCAAGTTTGGCGATCGAGGCTGGGGGGGGGGCAAATCATGACAAATACATTTTTTTTAGTTTTTTGGTGGTGGGGGCGGGAATTACACTTGAAACATAAAATAACGATAAATTTAATTAATTTTTATGAAACCATTCTGTACTTTCACCTAACAATTTTATACGCAGAACGAACCCCAAAATATGACAAATTCAATTTTTTCGGGGGGGGGGGGGTACATTAGAAATATAAAATGACAAAAAATGTCATTTAATTGTTTTTGAAATTCATTTTTGGTAAATCTTTTTTTTTTTCTTTTTTTCTGCGATCGCACGGGCATTCACTGCTATTTTTATTGAAATTAAATTTGTAATGATTTATTTTTAATTATTTTTTTCTTTGGGAGGATCAGTCGAGTGCTCAATATCCGGCGAATAGTTTCTTCTCGTTGTAGCCTTTCTGGCGAAATATCTGGTGAAGAGGGTATCACATACTTTTTTTTGGGGGGGGCGATTGTATTTACATGTTTTCATCCGTTCTTTTGTTTTTGTTGTGGGGGCATACACGATGTCCATGAGGAAAGTGATTAGTATACCGGTGTGTTTCAAACATAACTTCATGTCAACCCAGGCAACGCTGGGTACCCATGCTAGTATATATATATATATATATATATATATATATATATATATATATATATATATATATATACATATTTATATATATACATATATATATATATATGTGTGTGTGTGTGTGTGTGTTTATTTAATGGGCATGTGATAAGGTCATTTACGAGCACCGATCGATGGTCTAGTGGTTAGCACTGCCGACTATCCACGTGATGGTTGGAGGTTCAAACTATGGAAATAGAAAGCTGCTAGTCTAGTGACACTGATTAGTTGTGATACAACGAAACAGTACTGTATGTGGATGACTATCTATAGACCGCGTTTGAGTGGGCGTTGTTTTTGTTTGTGTAAATTACTCAGAAAAGTACTTCGCGTGTGTGAGAGTTCTTAGATAGTTTTTCGATCGAAATACCTATCTAATTTACTGACTGCGAGACAAATATACTACAATTTACAATGGTTGCTGGCAGTCCTGAAAGCGGCTTTAGTTTCCATACAAAAACAAAGTTGTGTTTCTCAAGGCTGTCTGTCTTTTATATTTCTGCATTTTTTTTATTATGTTGATATCATCTAAAACCTATCCTTATCCCTCCTTGTATCGTCAGGTTTTGTAATTGTCATATTCCACTGCTCTTCTGTTTTGTCTGTGCGCGTAATCAAACGTTTGCATTGTTCCCAATGGACTCATTTCGCAGAGAATATCTTATCCTGTGTATGATTTTCGAGCAAGTTTACATAATTCAATTATATGACATACCGTTTCGTTCATTTGTATACGGATCTTATCTACATTATTTTTTAATCGTTTTCAATCTAATTCAATCTAATTCAAAACCACACTTGTGATTCATGAAAAGTCTTTACTACATGCATGAATTGATTTTTGTTGTTGCGCGAAGCAGTTTTCGACTTAGAGAGAATCAGGTGTTTCCAAACTTAGTGAAGTAGGCAACTTCACATATAAAATATGAAACCTTCCCCAATTATCTGTACTAAGCATACATACGATTTTGACGTAACACCTGTGGTGAGCTGTTGGAGTGTTATTGGCGCATCATACTACCTATTATTAATTGTAATGCAAGTACACTTCACACCAGATTTATTGGAATTCTGATACGAATTGTCACTAAGTAATAAATGTGGTGTGTTAGTACTATTAATAACACTGATAGTTAACAGAAGGTGTATTATGATTGTTTTCGGGACGATTACTCAGAATCATAAATAATTAAAAAAATCATACATTTTTTGTATCAAAATTGTTATCAGATTTGAAAAAATATTGTGACTATTTTCTAACGCTGAAAAAAAAATTGATTGTATTTTTTTTCATTTCTGTTAGGAAACAAATATTTTTATGCTACCAGTAGTACTAAGACAAAATATATATATTTATTTGGTTGCTTAGTTTTATTGAATTCTATGCAGGACATATATATATATATATATATATATATATATATATATATATATATATATATATATATATATATATATATATATATATATATTTGGTACCTTAGTTTTATTGGATTCTAGACAAGACATATACATTTTTTGGTCGCTTAGTCTTATGGATTCTAGATAAGACGTAAAAAAGCAAAAAAAAAACAAAAAAATGGTTAATTTTTTTAAAACTTCGACCCCTATTATGACCCCTTCAAATTTATTGTTTCGGGCTCCAATCACTTTATTAAGTTAGATCCAGGTTGAAGGAACCTATATATAAAATTTAAAGTGTCTAGACCCAAAATTGTCGGAGGAGTTTGGTAGAGTTCTTAATTGTCAAATCGTTGAAATTTGACCCCTTAACAGCCAAATTTCTGGCTGACACCCGTCAAATCGATTTTCCCAAATCTCAGTACCCGGTATTTCAAATTTCGAATTTATAGACTAAAAATTGACAGAGTTATTGCGCAGGGAAATGTACACAGACAGACAGACACACAGATAGACAGACAGACAGACGGACAGACATACAGACAGACACATTCACTTTTATAGATATATAGATTTGTCGCTTAGATTTATTTGATTCTAGACAAGACGTATATATATATTTATTTGTCGCTTAGATTTATTTGATTCGAGACAAGACGTATATATATATTTATTTGTCGCTTAGATTTATTTGATTCGAGACAAGACGTATATATATATTTATTTGTCGCTTAGATTTATTTGATTCGAGACAAGACGTATATATATTTTTTGTCGCTTTGATTTATTTGATTCGAGGCAAGACGTATATATATATTTATTTGTCGCTTAGATTTATTTGATTCGAGACAAGACGTATATATATTTATTTGTCGTTTAGATTTATTTGATTCGAGGCAAGACGTATATATATTTATTTGTCCCTTAGATTTATTTGATTCGAGGCAAGACGTATATATATATTTATTTGTCGCTTAGATTTATTTGATTCTAGACAAGACGTATATATATATTTATTTGTCGCTTAGATTTATTTGATTCGAGACAAGACGTATATATATATATTTATTTGTCGCTTAGATTTATTTGATTCTAGACAAGACGTATATATATATTTATTTGTCGCTTAGATGTATTTGATTCGAGACAAGATGTATATATATATATATTTATTTGTCGCTTAGATTTATTTGATTCGAGGCAAGACGTATATATATTTATTTGTCGCTTAGATTTATTTGATTCGAGGCAAGACGTATATATATTTATTTGTCCCTTAGATTTATTTGATTCGAGGCAAGACGTATATATATATATTTATTTGTCGCTTAGATTTATTTGATTCTAGACAAGACGTATATATATTTTTTGTCGCTTAGATTTATTTGATTCGAGACAAGAGGTATATATATATTTTTTTGTCGCTTAGATTTATTTGATTCGAGACAAGACGTATATATATTTATTTGTCGCTTAGATTTATTTGATTCTAGACAAGACGTATATATATATATATATATTTGTCGCTTAGATTTATTTGATTCGAGACAAGACGTATATATATTTTTTTGTCGCTTAGATTTATTTGATTCTAGACAAGACGTATATATATATATTTATTTGTCGCTTAGATTTATTTGATTCGAGAAAAGACGTATATATATTTTTTGTCGCTTAGATGTATTTGATTCTAGACAAGACGTATATATATTTATTTGTCGCTTAGATTTATTTGATTCTAGACAAGACGTATATATATTTATTTGTCGCTTAGATTTATTTGATTCGAGACAAGACGTATATATATATTTTTTTGTCGCTTAGATTTATTTGATTCGAGGCAAGACGTATATATATATTTATTTGTCGCTTAGATTTATTTGATTCGAGACAAGATGTATATATATTTATTTGTCGCTTAGATGTATTTGATTCGAGACAAGACGTATATATATATTTTTGTCGCTTAGATGTATTTGATTCGAGACAAGACGTATATATATTTATTTGTCGCTTAGATTTATTTGATTCGAGACAAGACGTATATATATTTATTTGTCGCTTAGATTTATTTGATTCTGACAAGACGTATATATATATTTATTTGTCGCTTAGATTTATTTGATTCGAGGCAAGACGTATATATATATTTATTTGTCGCTTAGATTTATTTGATTCGAGACAAGATGTATATATATTTATTTGTCGCTTAGATGTATTTGATTCTAGACAAGACGTATATATATTTATTTGTCGCTTAGATGTATTTGATTCTAGACAAGACGTATATATATTTATTTGTCGCTTAGATGTATTTGATTCTAGACAAGACGTATATATATTTATTTGTCGCTTAGATTTATTTGATTCGAGGCAAGACGTATATATATATTTATTTTTCGCTTAGATTAATTTGATTCGAGACAAGACGTATATATATTTATTTGTCGCTTAGATTTATTTGATTCTAGACAAGACGTATATATATTTATTTGTCGCTTAGATGTATTGGATTCGAGACAAGATGTATATATATATATTTATTTGTCGCTTAGATTTATTTTATTCTAGACAAGACGTATATATATTTATTTGTCGCTTAGATTTCTTTGATTCGAGACAAGACGTATATATATTTATTTGTCGCTTAGATTTCTTTGATTCGAGACAAGACGTATATATATTTATTTGTCGCTTAGATGTATTTGATTCTAGACAAGACGTATATATATTTATTTGTCGCTTAGATTTATTTGATTCGAGACAAGACGTATATATATTTTTTGTCGCTTAGATTTATTTGATTCGAGGCAAGACGTATATATATTTATTTGTCCCTTAGATTTATTTGATTCGAGACAAGACGTATATATATTTATTTGTCGCTTAGATTTATTTGATTCGAGACAAGACATACATATATATTTATTTTGTCGCTCAGTTTTATTTGATTCTAGGCAAGAATTTATCTTGTTCGATAGAGTATCCAACATTTTACTAAGAGAACATATACCAATCTTCATAAAAGCACGAGTTTGCCATACAGAGAACATATTATTCGAACGATGAACACGTGATGTCATTTTGAATATTTTATTGGGGGTTCCTTGCAGGCAAAATACTTTCGTGCTGACAACCCGCTTATACAGAAAGACATTAGAAACTCAAATATAAAGTCTAGTAGGCATTTGAGCTCTCTCTTGTATTGAAGCCTTCTCCAGATTGCATTCTCACTGGTAGTTACACTATATTTACATATCCTCAATAGCGATGGAACAATTCCAATACTTTCCCAGATTCCGATATAATTATCGATTCAGGATTAAATTCTCAGTTCCAATCCTTTATAAATCACAGTATATTCATCTGTGTGGATTTATTTTGTTCCAGAATACTAGAAAACACATGTTAAATGTGCAGATATTGTCTTAAATGAAAAATTACACTTATAAGGGTTGTGATTTGTAGACGACATTTTTACTTATATTTTACAATCAATAAATACCTTATTATTTTATTATATCTACAAGCAACAGAATATGTTGTTAAAAACAAATCAAGAAAAAAACATACAATTTTAAAGAATCGTTTTAGTTACTGGAAAATAAACATAACTATTTTATCGAGTCCGATATCGAGTCCGATATCGAGTCCGATATCGAGTCCGATACCCCAAAAGTTCCGATTTTTCGGATTCCCTTCACCGATTCTGATTAAGCGTCTCAACACTAATCTTCAAATAAATAAATAATGAATAAATAAATAAAAACAAAAAAAAAACAAAGATGGAGTGCCCCATATTCCGAGTAACATCGTGTACGCTACTTATTATCATTGCACCCCGTCTCGCATTATTGCAAGATGCGATTACTATTGCTTTCACAACGATAAAAGCCTGTGTTTTTGTCTGGTGTAGGTGTGAAAATAATCGTTTGTTGATTCAATTCCACCCGGTTACTTCTCAGTGAAAGACTTGATAGTCGTATATTTATTCGATCTTTTCCTCGTTGTTGACCCCACACTTTTATATGCGATCATTATTATCTTTCTTATGGTTTTCACATGACCCATTACGATTACTCACTAACAGGTGTGTTTCCTGTTTTCTGGATTGTTCACTGATAAAGTCTATTGTTGTTTTTAAGATATAAGTGACAATAAATCATCACGGGTCCTACTATGCTCCACGCTATTCATATAGACGTCTAAATTTAGGTATGCTATTGCGATCGTTCCATATTCCTTGGTTCTTCAGGACAAATCTCTGCGTAACCAATTTTTAGGCGGGTTCACGCTTTGTTTGTAACATTTTTTAATTGCTTACACACTTAGAGTGTTGTTAAAAAATCATAGTCAATGGTCGCGGACAGATAATAACTTGTATTTTTTCTTAGAACGAGTGAGAAGAAATCATCCCAGATTTATTACATTGCCCGCCTTTTCGATGACTTGCAAATAATGTTATTGCGTGTACGAGGATCACGTTATAGTCAGGTGTGAGAATCAGCGTTCGACATTGTTGTAGCAAAATGTAGTAGGAAAAAACAGGACAAAAGATAATAAATAGTCAGTTTCTCCCTGCACTGTTCATTTCTAGAGGAGAAGGATTTCTTGGCTGTAATGCCCGTAGAGAAAGAAGAAGGTGACAGAAAAAAAAGGCAGAAGAAAACTCATTTCTCCCAGATTCGTGGTTCGTCACAAAGAAAATCCAACCGCCAGAAAAAAAAACTACACACAATCTGCAGGACCCTGCCTTACTGCTTCCCAGCGCCATGCCTTTATAGCGGTCGGGAATTATATATTTGCATAATCGCGAGAATTGTATGGGGTCAACGCCAACAAAAACCCATGGATGCCATCTTGAAACTCACTCCCACTCTCTTCCCCTGTGCCTGCAACACAACAACAGACGTATCCGAGGTAAGCTCTTTACCCCCCCCCTCATTTCGGTGATTGCCAATTCCGCTACAGGTGTTTACGTAGTTTAGTGTCAATATATCTTAAAAGCAAAGGAGTGGGACAGGGTCTCATACATCAAACCCCTTCAAAAGTTTTCTGAAATAAGACGTTATAGGCTGGGTAGTTAAATTCGAGTTAGCACTTTAGATACCTTATCTTGTGTAGCATCTTTTTTTTATTTGTGGATTGTTTAAATACAAAACTATGGATTAGCCGTTACTTTTCTCACTGATAAAGGACGTTATTTTCTTCGGAATTCGGGTGGCAATAGGTATCATCAGCATTATATTACTCTTCCAGTAGGCATACGTTTCATGTGCGTCGATCAGTTACGATTTTAAGGGCCAACCAAAGAATACTAGTGCTACTACTGACACCTTACGCCAGCGAAGATTAAGTTAGCTCGTGTGACTTTTTAGACATTCAATTTTTTGCTCAGATGAGTAAAATTGAATTGTTCAGGTTATTAATGACCTGCCCGACAAAACTGCCTCTAAGATGGATATATATGCTGATGACACGACACTCTATACCAGGCATGACAGGAAAACAAATGAACACATAACTAAAGAAATGGCGAAAACAATAGAGGATAACCTCCAATCTGTAGTGGAATGGGGACAAAAATGGATGGTCACATTCAATGCTGCCAAAACTAAACTGGTTTCCTTCAATAATTACAAGAAATCTTCTCTGCCACCAATAGCAATGGCCAGTGACTCCCTGTCTGAGAGTACATCTTTCAAACTCCTTGGCCTAACGTTCACAGGAAACATATGTTGGAACAATTATATTGAAAACATTGCCAGGGCAGCTGCGAAGAAGGTAGGCTCTCTCTCTACCGTGCTAGAAAACTACTGACATCTGAAAGCATCCTGTACCTCTATAAGGCCACCATTCGGCCATGTATGGACTATTTCTGTCACATTTGGGCTCGTGCATCTGCTACTAGTCTCTCGCTCCTATACAAGGTTCAAAAGAGAGTCGCCAATCTGATAGGCCCTGAGCTGGCATCTAAGCTTCAGCCTCTGTCCCATCGACGAAACGTTGCATCCCTCTGCCTGTTCTACAAGTATTTTAATGGTGAATTCTCTGACGAACTGCAGAAACTTGTGCCCCCACGACGTAGACACCCTCGACAAACCCGATATGCAGCTAAATCCCATACCCACACAGTAGAGATCCCTAGATGTAAAAAATCTTTCTACTCCAGTAGTTTCTTCCCCAGAACCGCTAGACTCTGGAATTCCATTCCAGGTCTCTGCTTCCCCAACTGTAGTGACATGCAGAAGTTCAAGTGTAACGTGAACCGACATCTTGCCGCCCAAATCCAAACATAGTGCCACAGTAGCTGATGCCTTGATAGTAGCCCCCTACACCACAGTGGCAATGTGCCTTGTTTGGGGTGAAAATGTAAAAAAAAAACAAAAAAAACATTAAATAAAAGATAGGTGATTAGTGTTTATACAACGGCCAGATTCCAAACGCCATAGACAAGACAGAGAAAGAAAGAGAGAGAGAGAGAGAGAGAGAGAGAGAGAGAGGGAGAGAGGATAAAAAATGATGTCAAATTTCTGGGCCTTGAAATACAAAGGTTTTTAAGATCTTGTTTATTTATTTCTATTTAAACATACTTGTTTTTACTCGATGTTTCTTTGCTATGTTATTGCATTCAACGTTCATGTTTTTTTTTCTCGTTAATATTTTTTTTGATGTTGCATAGTTTGTGGTGTCTAGCTTTCTTTTGATTCCAATTTCTCACCTTCTTCTTAAGTGATAAGCTTCGCTCTCTAATGTTTTAATATATTTTCCTTGTTCCGCCCTTTTAGTCTTATTCTTTTTTAATACTTATTATCTTTGATATTATTATGAAACTAGACTCCCCGTTACCCGTCGGGTCAGTATGTTATATTAGCTATGCAATTAATGTATGAGCGTGACACTTGTGACGTAAAGAAAATAGTTTTGTTGTGACATAACAGAAACGTTTCTATGAAAGTATATTACAACGAAAAAAGAATATAGATAGATGTCTACGGGTCGTTTTGTTTATAATTGTTTATTTAAAAAAAAAGAAAAAAGCTTACAGCCATTGAATTATAAGTGGTTTGCCATACGTATAGGTAAATGTGCACGGAACAGATACCATAATACATAAAGTTAAATGGATTTTTTTTTTATATATATCTCTTATTATTATTTGAAAGTACAGAATAGTTTTAAAAAAAACACTCTCCCCATGTTAAGAATGGCTTCTTAATTAGAAAAGGAAAATCAAGTGTAACTTTTTTTCATTTATTTAAAACAAACATTCATGACCCATTGGGTCAAATATTTATTTTATTTATTAATAATTAGGTTAATAAAACTAATTAAGACAATGTGGATATGACAAACGTTAAAAAATCAGAAAGTATTAACAAGTATTTATTTGGATAGTTTAAACGCGAAAAAAATAAACAATTGTGACGCTGAAAACGTACACAGTAAAACTACATTTTATTGCCGCGTATATTATTTATTTACGCTGTTATGCGTTTATGTTTATGCATGCATACGCAACCGGAAGTCGTAAACCGGATGTTGGGTTACAACACTCGTTACAAGGCCATTTGAATTTTATAATGATATAGATTACTATATACATGGTGTTATCATTGTGGTGTATGCCACTTATCAATAAGTTTCTTTGTTCAACATTTTTTTCATATAAAGAAACGACCACTTGATACTGGCAGGTTGCGTTATTGATTGATTGATTGATTTTGTAAAATTAATTTCTTTTGGGAAACAACGAGAGAGTTTCAATTTGTTTTAGTCCTACAGGGTTTTAAAAATTTGGCTCGGATGGGCCGAGAACGCGCAAAACTAATGAAAATATTTTCACACTTCCGGCGCGGTTGAAGGACATATTAAAGAAAGTTTATTGAAAAATTGATTGTGTGGTGATAGAAAAAGTAGGCACATAAAGAGGTTTAGTGAGGAGACAGATGAGTGGGAACGAAGGGAGAATGAAGTGGGGAGAAAGGAAGTGGCATAGTAGTGTAGGGAGAAGAATAAGTGAGAAAGAAATAATGAGAGGGAGTATGAAAGAAGAATGAGGAAGAAACACACAGAGGGAGTGTGATAATGGTATGAGGAGAAGGATGAATGAGAAAAAAAGAGGGAGCGTTATAGTGGAGAGACAGATGAGTGAGAAATAAAAAGAGAGAGAGTATAAATCAGGTGTGGGAGAAGGAGGAGGTGAGGCAACGAGGAAAAACCAAAAAAAAGAGAAAGCAGATACATGTGTAAACAAAGAAAGACAAATCAGCATAAGAGACCTCAAAGATGACAAAAATCTAATAAATGGGAAAAAGAAAAACCAATAAAAAGAAAAAGAAAAAGGAAATGAAGATAAAAGAAGAAAAAAAATCTATCTATAAAAGTTAAATTTTCTCTGTGTGTCCGTCTGTCTGTGTGTGTGTACATTTCCCTACTAAGTTACTCTGTCAATATTCAGCCTATAGGTTCGAGGATTGACATAAGGTATAATGAGGTTTGGGAAAATCTTCTTAATCGTTTTTCGGACAGAACTTTGGCTGTCAAGGGGTCATGGTTCCACGGTTTGACCTTTGAAAATTTTACCACACCCATCCGCAAATTTTGGGTCTAAACATATTTAGATGTAGGTTACTTGGAAATGGATCAACAGTGTTTATATTATTTGAGCCCAAATCATCAAGGGCGCCAAAACTGGGGTGGAAGTTAAAGAGATTTGCCATCTCAGTCAATGTTTGGTCTAAGGATTTGAAATTTTACATAGTGTACTCAGACATAGAGGCATATTTTTAATCGATTTTTGGCAGAACATTTAACTCCCAAAGGTTCAAAATTCAAAAGATTTGACCTTTGCGTTCTCTAGCAAACTATTCATCCAATTTTTTGGTCTTAACATTTTAAATTTTGCATAAAGTGTATTCAGATATGCAGCACGGGTATTAATCAGGTTTTGCGCAGATATTTAGTTGCCAAGAGATCAAAACTGAAAGACTCTACTGAACTCCTCCGCCAATTTTCGGTCTAAATACTTCTGACCCCGTCGAAGTCGAAAAAGTCGTGATCGTCTTCCCTCTGAGAGCTATTTACAGAATGCTTCCGCTGAAAATAATTAGCTTCTCATGCAGGTCAAAAAGAAAACAAACTTAGATATCTCTATTCTACTCAAGTTAATTCAACGACATTTACAAAGTGTGTTCACATATGTACAATTGATCAGTTTGATCTCATTACAAAACACTTCTAAATATTATTCTCCGTAGTCTACGGTGGCAGCGGTCGAAGGGGTGGGCGTCTCTTTGGTTAGTGTTTGCTTCTTGAGATCCAGCTCAATCTGAGATTTTTGACGTGTGCATTCGCTTATATTGGAAGGTGAAAGGTTAGGTAGAATCGCTCACCAGACCAATCACCAACCAGCACGCCGGGTCGAACATCTGGGATCAGAACTCAATTCCATTCACGTAACCAGAGAGGTTGACACTTTTACCTCAGGTCTGACCTTGTACCTAAAAGCCAGACATATAGTTATATTTCGTTCTAGATTTCAAAATGACATCACTTGTCATTTTACCAAAACAATAAAAATTATATGTCTGGTTTACAAAAGACAATTCATAACTTAACTCTTCCTTTCAGCCAGGTTACCCGCCGCTGCCAGGACAAACAGTTAATACAAGCATGGTTGTCCGGCCTTATCCAGTGTTTCGGGGGTCTTAATCACCCACCCCCCAATGAGGAGCCCTACCGCCCCCAGAGGCGGTCACCTGAGAAGATCTCTAAATTGATATCAAGAACAATCATGGAACTGGGGGAAGCCATAAAGAATATGGTCTCATCTACACATCACTTAATTTTTGGAGATGTCTTTTACAAAATCTATTGTTAAAGGTACATAAAAAACACGGATGTCATCTCTATAACACACCCTGGAATAATGATAGCGAATCTAAAATCTGTTTGGTTTAATTTGTCCTCATGAACGCAATACAGCATTTACAACGAAATTTTTATGTAGCAAGAAATGGTGGTCTATAGTCCCGATTAGAAAAATAAAACATGATTATGATAATAATATGAAACTTTCACAAAACCCACTTGCCATTGCTACAACGACTAGCAACAATTCCCCATGTTTTCTTTGTATCTAAGAGTTGTGTAAAAGATATTTATCAGAAAACACAGAAGAAAATAAAAAAATAAAGAAAAACGTAGCATAATAAATAAGAAAGTGAAGAAAACATAAAACAAAAAGATTTTAAAAATGAAGAAATAAGTAGGATAAAAAAATCGAAAAATATAAGAAGAAACGAGAAAAACTAAACCTAAAAATTAAAGTAAAAATGAATAAAAAAGACAAAAAAGGGGGAAAAATTTTAATGAATAATTTTTACATGAATGCAATGTTTTAGTTAATATCGCGTGTAAAAATATGTTTTTAATTTCTCGCAATATTTTAATATTTTAAAGGATAACAAACAAAAGGAAATGCCAGGCTTCTTATTCTTTGAATTATTTTCAATCGGAATCTTCCAAAAATTATATATTTCTAAAACACTATATTGCCGATAGTGTGGAAGGAAATAAACGCAGTAATGTTGAAATTTCTAGTGAAGCAAGGGTTTCCTAATCCTTTACTGTTTTTATGTATTAATTTTAAAAGCCTAACAATCCATCATCTAAGAATGACATTATTATTTTTTATTGTTGTCGCATTGGTAGGAAGAAACATCATTTCATGTATGTTGTAAATTAACTGTTGAAAATGTGCTAAATTGTTTCATATATGTATTAAAATACCCGTCCTAGAGTAGGTAAAATTATTTTAAATATGTATTGTACATTACCCGTTCTTGCAAATGTAAAATTATTACATATACATGCTGTAAATTTCCTATCCTAGGGAAGGTAAACTTATTTCATACGTGTAATGCTCGTCCTGGGAAAGCGGCTAAATGCGCATGAGTGTTTTCAAAAATATAAATCAGAAAACACGGTGTAAACAATGAACACCCTTCCCTTGACAGAACGAAAAAAGACAAATAGTTGTTAAGAAAGTTATAAAGCCTGGCTGTACATAAATAATACTGTAAACAGCTTATATTCACGTGTCTCTCACTCCTATTTTCTGTATCTCTCTATTTCTAACTTTCCCTTCCCACCGAGTGAATATAAGCAGAGGTATATTCGCGTAGCTGGTCATGAAATATCGTCAATGATTTATGTTTTGTGATTGTAATATTTTCACAAATAAATACGTCCAAAAATGGAGTACTGTTGCCACATCTGCGCAGGAGCTACTACAAAGAACTAATCCTCCCTTGATAGAGTCCAAAATACACTTCGTAGCCTCGTAGGGGATGTCTTTTTCTCTTCCATGCAACCTCTTTTTCACAGAAGAGATTTTGCGAGTTTGCCACTGCTTTATCGTTATTTTCATGGCTAGTGCTCGACTGAACTCCAACTTATGCCTCCCCTCGCCAAACTTTCACAAGAACGCTCGTCTAGCAGAAAACACTATCAGAAATTTCCTCCACTCTTTATCTGTGCCTAAATCCATGAATAAAGCTTCTTTCGTAGAACTGCACGCCTATGGAATTGTCTTCCGTTTTCCTGATTTCTAGCTGTCTTCAAGTCTAACGTAAATAAGTTTTTGATGAGCCGTCCCATATAAGTTAACAAATTTACCGAATTTCCATTACTAACAATTACTATATTGTCCAATTTCTACTGTACATGATTTAACCCTTGTCCTCAAGTGGCCTCTTCGCCTTGACAGGTGGGGATGCCTATGTTAAAAAGGTTAAAGTTCATAGTTTCGAAGCGAAATAATTAGGCAATAAAAACAAAATGTAAGGGGATGTGTACGTACCGAGAATGATGGCGATTTTTATAGTTGATAACTGTTCATTTGATTGGTAGAATAACCGAATGCTGAAATTTTAGAATGAATACTTCTCATCAAATCAGCAGCGCCGGATATTTCAAAGGGAGAAATCAGTATTTTTTTAGGACGTAAGGGAGAAGAATATGTGTATGTATTGAAATCTGTAGAAAGTTAATCACGGCTACTACCCAGGAAATGAGGCAAAAGTATAAAAGAAACCGGTGTAGAATGGTGCTGTAAGAATAGAAGTGAGGGTTAGAGTTTAGCTACTTTCTCTTTAGCTTACAGCGATGCTATTCATGGCGCACCTCGGACTATATGTTTTTTTTTAATATAACGAAATAATGCGTGGTGTATAGTTGGATAACGCACGGCTGATGGCGTAAACATAGTAAGATGTGGCATCTGCTGTTTTAAAACTACGCTATTTTGGTTCAAAGGGAAAAATGCGTCTCTTTTATTATATACAAGATAATCCAAATGTTAAGCCCTCACCATTATTACGAAACTGGAAGCATCCATTGACCATTGTGCTACACCGATCAGTCAGGTATGTCAAGTTACGATTAAACGAAAGCTAATTTATTTAAACTCAGATATCTGTAAATTTACCCGAGTAAACCGCTAAGGATTCGCCGTTTCAAATTCGAAAACAACATGGCGGAAATGAGAGAACGTCAAGGTTTTCTGGATTAAATATTAATCCTTTTTCTCTCATTTTGCAGTTCGATTACATTGTAGTTGATGTTGTTGATGTTGTGGTTGTCGATAAACCATGGAAGCCCTAAATTATAAAATTGATAAATATTTTCTGAATTTTTAATTCCCTATGACGAAAGAATAATATTTATGGAAAATTGACGAAATATGAAACGAAAAATTATGCACAACAAATCAACTGGTATGGAAACCTGTGATTATAGGTCAAATATGATTGGCAGTAA
Source organism: Euprymna scolopes (assembly GCF_053919585.1). NCBI lineage: Eukaryota > Metazoa > Mollusca > Cephalopoda > Sepiida > Sepiolidae > Euprymna > Euprymna scolopes. The sequence goes on from NC_136516.1 coordinate 2,145,947, forward strand.
TATTCTTTGACAATCCCATCTAAAAAAGAATTGCTCAATATACAAGATAGAGCAAATAAAATAAAATGTTAGCAATTCAATAAATTTAAAATTCATGGCGTTAAATGGTTAAATTTTAAATTATTTTTTTTATAATTATATGTAAGACAATAAGATTTCAACCGTATTCTTTGTTTTAGATAAAATAATACAAAAATTGATTTGGAATTTTACCATTTCACGTCATGAATTTTAAATTTATTGAATTACTAAAATGATATATATATATATATATATATATATATATATATATCTTCCACCAGATTATCCATTCATGTGTAATCACCCTTTTCTTCACGCTATTCCCTCTGCTCCACTTTTTTGTTTTCAAGTAAGATTTTTGACTTACTTGTTGTTTCATCAAATACTTCTTCATGCAAAATCCGATCCCGCATTTGCTAATTCCTACCCTCTGATTAGAAGGAAAGGTTTTCTTAGAAACTCCGTGGATTAAGGACTATCCATTTATCTAGTGTTTCCTTTTCAGATTAAATATTTTTAACTCATTTCAAAGTGTTTTTAACATGTTTTATTAACTGTTTGCTCATATATATATATATATATATATATATATATATATATATATATGTATGTGTGTGTATGTATATATATATATGTATGTGTGTATGTGTTATCAAATTTGTTTTAATATATATTTGTTTATATATATATATATATATATATATATATATATATATATATTAATATATATATATATAGTTCTATAGAAATATATTTTCTTTTGATTGATATAAAATAAGAAATATTTATATGTGTGTGTGTGTGTTTGTCCGAATTGTGTGTATTCCTTTTAATATATATAAATGTGTATAAAAAATAATACGAAAAATATACAAATGCTTATATCTTTTCTGCATTTCATTTCCTATGGGTTGGCGTGTAGAAATACAAAAATTCTTTAGGAAAAAAAAAACAAGTATATTTCTTTCAAAAGCACATTATCTTCGACTGATACTTCGGTTTTCATCAGGTGGAATAATGGGAACATGTATCTCAGGCAGGCAGGATTAGCAACAAGAGGGACACGGTATAACTAATTAGGTTTAGATCTATTCAATATGACCCTTCCAACATATTTAACTTGGAATGGTCAGCAACTTGTGTGGCCTCTATTCAAAACCAAGTCTTTCATAACACGTTGGATTGGACACCCACTCATCCACTAACATTTTTATACACCAATATACTATTCCATTTTCTTCCTCTCGTATCTATACATACAAAGGATAGGAACGCACATGTTTATAGACGTACGTATATATAGACCTGGAGATTGGTAAGCAAATGTAAGTGGAGTGTTCTCATCCAAAGCATGGGCTTATGGATTTATTATAGTTCTAGGTGCGAGACGGGGTCAAAACACACGCTGTTTGTCTGGATTGTCTACACCCACGCACATACACACAAACGTTTATTTATTCTGTAACCGTTTATTGCAGATTCTAGTGTGTTTCGTTAGTTGATATATACACACACAAAATGTTAAAAAATAATTAAAAAATAAATAAATAAACTAAGAAAATTATTTTTTATATTAATTTTCATTTAACTACCTTCTTACTTTTTTGTTAAAAAATATTAAAATATTCGGACTGTTCTTATTCTCTCTTTTCCCACACATATGCACATTCATATATACTCATACGTACATACTTGCATACATACATACATACATACATACATACATACTTGCATACATACATACATACATAATGGCGGCAACTTTGTTTTCGAACAATGCCATTATTTGACATAGCACGAAAAAAGGTATACAGAAACACGAAAACATTCAGTGATGGGCCGCACAATGGTGGCTTTTAAGCCCTGCCAAACTCTGGCATTCCTTGGCACACACTGTGCAGGCATGTGCGCCACTAGTAGCACGTGCTTGATTTTCTTTCTATGTATAATCAAATGCCGCTTCAAACCACCTGCTGTTTTATATGTCCGCCTGCAGTTGACACAGATTAACTCTGGCAACTCAAGACTGCTTATTGGTCCACTGCGCCGATGAGTAGACTGGTGATTCATCAGCCAAGCTCTGCTCAGACATATTCATCCGCACACCTCACACTCCAGACCAATTTGGTACTCCCTTCCATCCACGGCTTCTTTCACTCTCCCTTTCCGGATATCGCGCTTCAGCCGTTCATACTTGGTTCGATCCGCCACAAACTTACCCACACCTCCCCGCAAGGTCCTTCTCCACCCGCTGCGACCCAAAGCAAGAATCTCCCAGGTTCTTTCATCAATCTCACATTTGTTAAGGTGGATCTTAAACAATCCTCAAATCTCAATTTAGGCTTTTGAGCCAGCCGTCTTCCCTCGGCGAGCTCGCCATAAAGGAGTTGTTTGGGAGGTCGACTGTCTAACATCCTCATCACATGCCACTCCATCTCAGTCTATGCTTAATGACGTGAGCCTCAATGCTAAGGCATTGGGTCCGTTCAAGCACCTCCACATCACTGACATACATCTGCACACCCACACCTAAGATTCGCCGTAGGCACATTTGGTGAAACCGCTCGAGAAGTCTCAAATGCTCCCTGTATGTTGTCCAAGTTTCCCAACCATAGAGAAGAGTAGAGAGAACGCACGCGGCATAAACCTTAATCTTAGTTCGCAGCAAGATCCCATGACGTCTCCACAAACGCCCGTCCAACTTCCCGAAGGCATCACTTGCTCTGCTGATCCGTAACGATACCTTATCATCCAGGGCACCAGGCATACTCAGTGTGCTACCTAAGTATACGAACTTAGTGACAACTGCTATCCTTGACCCACAGATATAAACTGATGGCTCATAGTATGGTATGCTCGGAGCAGGCTGATACGTTAAGCCAGTTTTTTTTTGCAGATTGATGGTCAGGCCCAATGCGCTGCAGGCAACCTCAAAAGCGTCCACAAGATGCTGCATATCACTCACCCTATGAGCCACCAGGTCACAGTTATCCGAATAGAGCAAGTCACGAATCGTGTTGATGATGAGCACCATTGTACTTGCATTGAAGCGCCTAATGTTGAACAACCCCCCAGTAGTTCGGTAACGAATATAGACACCATCAGAGCACCCTCCAAATAACATTCGAAAGACCATGGTTAAATACAACGCAAAGAGTGTGGGTGCTGGAATGTCACCCTCCTTAACACAATTTTCTACTGAGATCGGATCAGCCAGCTTTCCCCCAGCGTTGATCACAGCCTTCATATCATCGTGGAAGAGCTTTAAGATGGTTAAAAACTTGTCAGGACAGCCAAGCCTTTTCAGAATCTCCCACAAAGCATCGCTATTGACTGTATCTAATGCCTTAGTTAAATCGATGAACACCTGGTACATACATACATAAAGTGGCAGAAAAAAGGGAAAATCATTGTTTTTTAATTAGAATCACCAAACAATTGGAAGCTCGATCTGCCGGTTAGACATCAGAGTTAAATAACATTTTACGTTAGAAATAAAACGTAAAGTTAGATATATTGCAATGCTTAAACGAGGAGTTAAATAATAGTAAAAGGCCAAAACAACAACAACACTTAATCCGTATATTTCAAAGAGAGGGTACTATAGTATATAGGGTTTATGCGGAGGAATGGGTAACGCATCCATGTCTACACTTATGCGTTAATCTGCGCGCATATACGTCCTCGGAAAATAGAATTAAATATATGTTGAAAATTAAAATATTTCTTTACCAGTTAGATTCTTATGCTTTGGTTTTTAACTAAAGTTGCTGTTGTTGCTGTGAAAACACCTCACTTGGTATATATGTATGTGTGTGCGTTTTTATGTATCGGTTAAACTGTAAAAATACAAAAGGTACCAGTATTAAGATCGTAGTGTCTGAAAAGATGATGTATCGGAAATATGATATCTTAAATACAGAAAAGGTAGATTATTTTTTTGCAGTGAAAATGCCACAAAATGTTAAATCCCTGCAATCTAGTTTGCGCATGCGTAAGACGAAACGGTTATCTTGCGTAAAATTACCTTATT
>NC_136516.1:2155000-2215000 GCF_053919585.1 Euprymna scolopes
GCCAAGTGTAACTGGTACTCAGGCTTCTAAACCGGCCCTAAATCATTACAATAATTAAGAGGGTACTATATTTTATCTATGGTACCTCATCTTTCAATGTTTGTGTTTTAAATCTTGCAAATTAGGTAGCGTCAAAGTATATTTTTATTACATCTGAGAATTTCTGTTTCTTTCAGTATGGCTCGAGATCTCTTAAAATTAATCGTAGTAGGAAAAAGAAAATGTCATAGAAGTGTAGAGGTTGACTTGTATCGGTCTTTGTGTCTGAGAATAAATAACGTGTCAGCAAGCTGATTTGGAAGTTGCATGTCGATAATGGCGAACGTAGTTGTATAGTTCTCCTGTATGCTCGTGTCAAGAAGGGAGATACAGTTCTTCGTCATGTACTTAATGTCAATGAAGTATGAAACGATCAATGTGTCGATATTAAGAAATTAAAACTGCAGCTTATTTATAAAAAAATATTGAAAGAATTATTTCAGATAATTTTATTATGCAGTAGACCTGACATCTATTTAAGGTAACCGATTCAAGCCTCAATCACCACCTTGAGATGCATCCGGAACAAGAAGCATGCCTTTTCCACAAGTGCCGGCGTGAGTTCGGCAGTTAACGGAGATCGAGCTAGCTTTGGTGTTGTGGGAGGTCATGCTGGTTATGTTCTCGACGTATGACTAAACGAAGTAATCAAACAGGTTCTGGTTGGGGAGGGGGAAGCCAATGAATGTTTGGTACAAAATCGTAACACTTTTTTTGAAGCCAAATCGAGCTCTGTGAGAAGGGTCTGCCAGCGGCCATCTGATTGCACATCAAAGTCCACGTTAGTGTTGACTTTCAAGCCGACTTCAGAGATGTGAGATGATATAAATATTAAACAAAATTAATTTATTCGGAATTGTTTTGAATTTTCTATGTTAATTTAGAGTACTATTATAAGTGTCTGAATCTTACTATATATATATATGTATATATATATATATATATATATATATATATATATATATATATATATACTAGGAAAAGTACCCGTCGTTGAATGGGTCTAAAAACAGCCTACAGAAAATGGACTCTGATTTATGAAAATATGATAGGTTATGAAAAGGAAAGGGTTGTAAGTTTGGGTTGAATTTGGGGGTATCAAAACTAAAGCAAAATATGATGAAAGAAAAAAATAAAATAGATAACACCCATAATTTAGTTAGTTAGTGTTGACTTTCAAGCCGACTCGAAGATGTGAGATGATATAATGAAGCCCTCACCTGAAACAATACCAAAGACCATAACCGTAAACTTTGTTTTTCTCAGACTAGGCACGTCTCTTTGATTCGTGGCAATCCAACGATGCCTTTTGTGGATGCAGCAATGGTCATGCTGTCATAACTTGGATCGAGGGATAGCATGTTGTATGCCGGTGCATTTCAGATATCGCTCGTTGAACATTATATCACTTTCAGACATAAAAAGAAGGCTTTTATCGCTTTGGAGATTTGTATACAACTGGCCATTAGAAGATGGTCTGCAAGTAAAATAAAAAAAACTGTTTTTTGTCAAGCAGAAATGGAATCATGTCGTTTTTGTTTAGGGAGACAATTCTATCGTTCCATACTGTAAATTTCTTATTCGTTCTTCTTTGCACTGGACTGAAGTATTTATGAGTGTCAACCATTTCGTATACTATGACACATATTCCACATAATCTGGTTCAATTATTATTATCATTATTATTATCCGTATTATTATTAACTCTTTTAAATGAAAATTGAGCCGCTTTAAAAAGTCAAGATTAACTCAGCGTAATTTAAGGTAAAGGCTCATTGAATATATATATATATATATATGTGTGTGTATGTGTGTGTGTGTGTGTGTGTGTATTTTCCCGTTTGCATCGACAGTACATATGACTATGACACTTAATTTATGTTTTGTATTTTCAGTAGGGTTCAGAATCGGAATCGGAAATCAGAACCGGTATCGGAATAAAAAAAATTGAGTCCTATTTTCCGATGCCAAAATGATTCTTTTCGTTGTCTTTTCTTATTTGATTTGGTTTAAACCAAAATTTCCCATTGCTGGTAACAATGATTAAATAATAAATATTGATTGATTTTAAATTACCAGCGAAGCTAAAAACCATAGATCATCTTACACAAATGTATTCAGACGTTTAGGAAAGTTTCTGCATATTTAACATGAGTATTTACACAAATAAAGTGGAAATAATTATCTTATAGCTATTAGAGATTTATGAAGAATCGAAATCGATAATTGTATTGGAATCAGGAATTTAGCTCCGAATAAAAAATTGCATCAGAATCGAGAAAATACTGGGATCCTCCCCTCACTAGTTTCCAGTGATAATTGTGTTCTGGGTATTGAATACAAACGGGAGGGTCGGGAGTAATATGTGACTGCATAGGAATGATTTCGATCGGGGATAATTTTCAGTTTCTACGCTGCTGTTGCAAGTCTCCAAAAATTAATGTCTAGTATGAATTAATATTCCTTTAAGAACAATATTATAGAAACATGTGTTTGTTATTAAACCAGCAAAACAAATCCAAATAAGAATAAGAACAATTACATTGTTTACCCCACTATATAATAATGTAAGAAAATCATACTCATTTGAACAACTTTGCCCTTATGATGTGAGCATTTACCTCGTTTATATATTAAAAATAAAAAAGTATATATATAAACAGCATATATATACATATACATATACACACACACACACATATATATATATATATATATATATATATATATATATATATATATGCGCTATTTGCGAGCCAAATATTACGGATCTCCTCGGCAATTGCGTTAATAATAACGCCTGACGGCTCAAACGTAAATAGAAGACCAATTGTATTATATACAAAACAGCAATTAAATTACAAAGGAGGACCAACCCAATCTACAGATGCAAATTCGGACTGTGCAAACCATAAAATATCGTTATTTCTTTGGAAACGCCGACTTATTGCTTTGGCTACAGTAATTTAGAAGATGAAAAACCAATGAGAGATTGACCTTGCGATAAACTAGCAAATTTCCAAAGGAGCTCCAATTTTACAGTCCAAGGTAAAGAATATATAAATGATGTATGCAGTAAAGGTAATACAAATTTAAGTATATTGATTATAGTATTGCGGGTATAAAAATACAGATACTTTCAAAGTTAATGCTTACGTTCGCTGAAAAACATATAATCGAACGCAAATTTAAATAATTTAATTTTCCTTACTTTTATCTTTTTTTTAAATACTGTTTCTCCTTTTTCTTTTTCTTTTCTATGTTTGTTTGTTCTCCGTAATAAAGGTTTTGTTAATCTCCTGGCCTACTCCTACTCTTTCCGCCCCCCCCGCTTCTCGTGGTGTTTTATTTTCCTTTGACAGAGTCAGACATCTTAATGTCTTGTACTTTTCATCCGTCACTGCTATTTTCGTGCACCAGTATATACTCCTACGAGACTTTACAAATGTTTTAGAAAAGCTATCTTCATAGAATTTATGTTATCAGAAAATTTGTGTGCGTACATTGCAATATGTTCTTAGATTTAAATAAGCAATTACAAATCTAGCAATCTATCTATCTATCAATCTATCTATCTATCTGTCTATCTCTCTCTATATATATATGTATATATGTATATATATATGTATATATATATATATATATATATATATATATATATATATACATAAGAGCGAGAAAGAAAATTAAAACCGTACGAAAATTAACCTCTACTCTGTATTGTGTATTGGCCATTTTTATTCAGTTGGGATTAATCAATCAATGTGTAAGTAATGGTATTTATATTACATTATAGTTTACCATTACGTATATCAGGTAAAAACTACATATTTTTTATTAAAATGCTATACTGCCTGAAAAGGTGTCTATTTACTAATAACAAGCTGACTGAAACATGTCTTTGAATCTGTAGCGACGTATCATTACTGATGTTAAAACAAATAAAAAGGATATCTTGTACCACTTCGGTATTGAGCACTCCTATGTTAACATCGTTAAACTTCATTGGCTACTTTATCTCTGGAAAACATTAAGTTAGTATCATACATATAATGTTATGAGATAATGTAAATTTCTATTCCATATAGAGGAAACTTTACTTTTACAAACTGGAATGTATATATATATATATATATATATATATATATATATATATATATATATATATATATATATATATATATGAATAAACAGTTAATGAAATATGTTAAAAACACTCTGAAATGAGTTAAAAAAATATTTAATCTGAAAAGGAAACACTAGATAAATGGATAGTCCTAATATATATATATATATATATATATATATATATATATATATATATATATATATATATATATATATATATATACAGTTGTGCCCGATATTATTCATACCCCCCCTTGAAAATTGAGTTTATTAGGTGTAACTTTGTTAGAATTTATTGTTTACGTCCATATTGATACATATTCTTAATAAACCTCTTCTGATCATTTTCGTCATTTTAAAATCTCGGGATACTTGTAATAAAAGAAATATACAGCTATTTATAAAATCTGCAATGTTCAAAAATAATCATACCCCCTTATTTTTTCAGTATTAATCGAGTTTCTGACTGTTTGTTTCCTGTTTGATTCTTATTTTGAATGCTTTTATACAACCTTTGATTAATTTCATTTCGTTTTTTGCATTTTTCAGAAATTAAAATGATATCAACTGAAAACCAATAAAAGAATACAAATTATTAGAATGGGGAAGAAAAAAGAGCTTAGTAATGATCTTAGGACTAAAATTGCGAATTCACATAAGGACGGTTTAGGTTAAAAGTCAATTTCCAAGAAATTTGAGGTCCCTACAGCAACAGTACAGAGCATCATCAAAAAATTCCAGAGCCACCACACAACAAACAACTTGATTGGTAGAGGAAGGAAAAGGAAACTGTCTGCTAGAGCCACCAGGAATATTGTAAGAAGTGTTAATGCAAATCCAACCACCACTACTAAGGACATTTTAGAAAATCTGGAGTCTTCTGGCATAAAAATATCAAGGCAAACATTGCAAAGGACTCTGCATGAAAATGGTCTGAAAGGAAGAAGACCAAGAAGGACTCTATTGCACACCGGAAAACACCTTGCAGCACGTCTAAAGTTTACTAGGAACCATGTGAATTCTCCAGAGTCCGTTTTCTCAAGTATTTTGTGGACTCACGAAACAAAAATTGAATTGTTTGGCCATATGGATGCTTCTTACGTTTGGAGGAAGAAAGGAGAAGCTTACAACCCAAAGAACACCATACCCACGGTGAAACATGGTGGTGGTAGCCTAATGTTTTGGGGCTCCTTTTCGGCTAGTGGTCCAGGTAGTTTGGTCAAGATAGATGGAACCATGAAGAAGGAGCAATATTTGGAGATACTCCAGAAAAACATTAGACAGGATGCGGAGAAGCTCCATTTAGGACCAAACTGGGTCCTTCAACAGGATAATGATCCAAAACATACTGCCAAAATAGTCAAGAAATGGTTTGAGGATAATCAAATTAATGTTTTGGAATGGCCTAGCCAGAGTCCCGACTTGAACCCTATCGAAAACCTCTGGCACATATTGAAAACTGAGGTTAAAAAGCGGAAACCTAGAAATTTGAGGGATTTGGAGAACTACTGCATTGAAGAATGGTCAAAAATCAGTGTTGATGCTTGTAAAAACCTTGTTGATAAATATCCAAAACGGTTACAGGCAGTTATTAAGAATAAAGGGCATGCTATTGACTATTAGTAAGAGAGGTATGAATAATTTTGAACTAGTGCCATTATTGTTTTTCTTTGTATAATGTTTCAAACTTGCATAATTTATTTATTTGTTGAGTTTAAATTAAATGCTTATGCTTGATTTATTGTTTGAAATCCCTTTAATATTGTCTACCTTCTGGTTTGAGCAATAATCTTATAGAAATCTCAAAGATCCGAGGGGTATGAATAATATCGGGCACAAGTGTATATATATATATATATATATATATATATATATATATATATATATATATATATATATATATATATATATACTAGCAGGGGTGCCCGGCGTTGCTCGGGTGTTTGGAGGTGTATGCTGTGCAAAAAAAGCAAAAAAACAAAAAGATGGTTAATTTCTTAAAATTTTGACCCCTATTATGACCCCTTAAAATTTATTGTTTCGTGCTCAAATCACTTTATGGAGTTAGATCCAGGTTCATGGAACCTATATCTAAAATCTCAAGTGTCTAGACCCAAAATTGTCGGAGGAGTTTGGTAGAGTTCTTAAAGGTCAAATCGTTGAAATTTGACCCCTTAACAGCCAAATTTCTGGCTGACACCCGTCACATCGATTCTCCCAAATCTCAGTACCCGGTATTTCAAATTTCGAGTCTATAGACTAAAAATTGACAGAGTTATTGCATAGGAAAATGTACACCGACAGACAGACACACAGACACACAGACAGACAGACACGTTCACTTTTATATATATATATATATATATATATATATATATATATATATATATCTGTTTCGATTGTTAAAAGTCTTCCAAGTTTATGTGTAAAATCTGTAACCCTTAAGAAAACAGGAATCATACAAAAAACATTTTGGATATTTTGTAGTACAAAAGTGATTTATCTACATATTCATAACAATTCTAAATACAGTTTTGGCAAAAAAACTAAATACTGCTTCTCTGCTCCTGACGCACTTCCCTGAAAGTGGTTTCTTTCTAAGAGTTTCACATCGTCTATATATACAACACAGAGACGTTCCGTAATTAATGCACAAGTTCAGTCATCATAACAATGTTTGTTGCGATCGTTTCATATCCATTCAGGTGGAATAATCATTGGTAGCATACTTTAAAATCTCTTTTATATATATATATATAATTTTTTGGGGGGGCTAAGCATATTGGGAAGTTATATACACATTATTATTAGCGTTCTTTGTGTAAACAATTTAAAAACTTAGGTATTTGGACAATGTTAAACCATTGTTAATTCACTACCATCATTGCAACAGCCGAATAGCGCAACGGTTAGAAGCTCTGACTGTCATATGGGCGGTCGGGTTTCGATCATGGTTGGAGGTAGTTGCAGGTGTAGCCACACTGACAGGATATGAGGGACTATATATATATATATATATATATATATATATATATATATATATATATATATATATATATATATGTACCGGCAGGTATACCCGTCGTGTCCCGGTCCACAAATAGAAGAAATAACCCCCTGCAATTACCTCTCAACTCGAACATTCAATCAATCGATTTAATTGAAAATAAGGAGTTTAACCCATTTCAAGTGCAATTAAAATATGGAAATTTTTAATATTCGTTAATCAAAAATAAATCCCGGGCAACGTAGTGTCTCCTTGCTTATTCGCATCTAATGTTATTATAGGTCATTCCATAGCTTACCATTTCTTTTTCGGTGTTATATTCATAAGGTTTCAACAGACGTTCTTCAAGAATATCTTAGCGAATGCAGGTATGTGCACGGAATTACGAACGAGACCTTTTATTTAATCGGCCGTGCTAGAAGGCTTATGTAAGTCATGATTATATGCTTTCGACTATTGCGGGATGATCATCATTAATTAAACGTGTAAGTATGTTCACGTAGATATTCTACATGATTTATACTTTTTTGTTTACATAGGAATCGCCGCTTATCAAGACCGGGAGGTCACTCGAGGATAAAAGTTTATGAGTGTACAGTAACCAATGGGATACTATCGCAGTAACCGTTAGTGATTGAACTTTGGTAGATTGGGTTACTTAAGGGAGCGGTTCAGCAAGAATTTGTTTATGTGGTACTTGATGACAAGCAAGCAGCAGTCAACTGGGAAAAAAGCAAATAGAAGAAAGTTCCACACGCGTGCAGATTTAAGAAAGAAGTTTTGTTCATGGAAGCTTCGTTCCTGGAATCTACGTTTTGATTTTGCCACAGTTAAATAGTGGGGAAAATATTGACTTACGAAATATTTGCCTAAAAAGCTAGTAAACACAAACCTCTTTTTATAAATATATATGTATTCGAATATATGTTTGCTTAAAAATGCTGTTTACCAAACCACTCTGCCAGTTTTTTTATATATAGACATGAATCTTAATATATAGAATATTCAAACCCCTGCGAAACATTAGATGCTGGTATTATCCGGGGAAAATCGGTGTAAAATGTGAAATTGAAAAAAAAATAGTCCACACGCCTCTTCACCCTTAACTAGGCATTTTCTATAGGGAGGTGTCGCTTTTTTCGCTGATATTTTAAACACTTATTGCATTTTTCGCTTGTCTAGCTTTAAAATAAACCTATGTCACTTCCGGTTTGGCGATGGGCGCAGCAACTAAAGCGTCACGATTTTTCACTTTCTTTTCTTCCTTCGCGGTACGAGTTCGGGCTTGCTTGCCCCCTACATTTTTTTTGCGCTCGCAATTTTCTTTTTATTTATTTATTTATTTTTTTTTTGCTCTACCGACACTCTTATACACACCTCCACTTTCTTTTCCACCTTTGCCTCACGGGTATGCGTCTGCCTGCCAACCACCATTTTTTTGTTTTGATCAACACACACCTCCAAATACCCGGGCAACGCCGGGCACCCAGGTTGTCTATAATATAAATCTAATATGTCTGTTTAAATGTATGTATGTCTGCCTAAAACTTTGGATCGAAGCAACATATTTTTACTAGATGCGTATCGTGTTAAATATCGACCCTTCGGGCGACAAATATCGAAACATTAACTAACACATTCATTCTTCACCCTCAACTAAGCAATTTTCCAAAAGGAGGGGTCGCTTTTTTTCGCCCATATTTTCGAAAGTTGCCTCCTCTTTTCGATTGACTATCCTTGGTTTAAACCTTCGCCACTTCAGGTTTGGCGATGAACGCAACGGCAAAGACGTCACGGTTTTTTTACGCCCTTTTCCTCCTTCGCGGTACAGGTTCGTGCCTGCCTGCCTAATACCACTTTTTTTTTTCTCCACACACCCCTTCAACCAGAAATGCTAGTCTATATATAAAGTACTAGCGTTCATGTGTTTGTTTGTAAAATAAAGTCCATATCATTGGACCGATCATGACCAAACCTGACATGATGATATAGCAATACCGATCACTAACTGTCTTTTTACTTATGTGACTAGTTTTTATATAATGCAATTTCAGTTCATGTCAGTATCAGTAAATTCATAGTTTCTTTGTAGCAATCCGTTCCTAATATATTTCATACGATGAAAAGATGCAATTTTTGAAAGATTAAGGAAATCTTTATATCACTCTACTGAGTCCAGTCAAGCAATATACTCTTATAAATTTTAATTTGCAGTCTTCATATGTATTCTTTAAAAGCACACACACACACACACACACACACACACACACACACACACACACACACACAAACACACACACACGCGCATGCACATAATTAATTGTATATATCTTATGTTTCATACTTCTTTATAGTAAAGCAACGTTGAACCTTACAGTATCGGATGGGTTACAATTTGGAAAGGATAGGGGCTGTATGTACGACGCGGTTGATCTAATAATGTTCATGATGGTATCTGGAAAAATGTTTAATACACTGGTTGATAAGCAGCCCTGGTCCTCGATAAGGCATACGTCTAAGAGAATGAAAACTGTGATGTATAAACTGCGGTTAACTGTCCGCTTTGTTTTGTGACATATATTGCACCGACATAGATTTGCAGTTGTACCAAAATGTATTGTTGGCTCTGCACAATACCTTGACTAATATAAACAAATGATGTGTGTGGATTTCTGAGAAAGTTACATATGTTGGGGTGTAACATAGGGTATATAAGAGTGTGAGAAGATACCGGCGGTATCGACGGATGGCTGGATTTCGGGGAGATTAGAAGCAGTAGCAATGGTCGAAAACGCGCATATGCAAATCAGGAAGTATGCGCGAGAAGAAGAAGGAAAAAAGGAGAGAAAAATTCAGAACTTGCTCGACACAGAAACAAAGTGGACGTCGAAGAAAATGGACGTATAGAGCAAGGACGAGAAATGGTTGGTTGCCGCCGGCTTGAGATCGGAGAAGAAAAGTGTATATCGAGGGAGATGGGAGGTGGCGAGAGATTTTTAAGTGATGTTGGAACAAAAGAGAAAAAACACATTTGTTCAAAAAAAGAAAAAAATGCCGATCCAGACTTTTATTTATTTGCTTTATATGTCTGTCTATTTGCGACGATACAACTACGTTACAGAGGCTTATATGTCGAAATAGACAGGATGCTCTATCACATATATTATATAGATTATATATTATATATTTATTATCATAATTTCTCATCTCTCTATATCTAACGTCACTTCTCCATATTATTTATTATATTTGTCTCCGCAGCGTCCTTTTTCTCTTTCTCTTTCCACATATTTTCAATCTACTACACAGATAGTCATTAATGTAAGTTGTGAATTAAACTATTTTCTCTTCTCACAATTCGACAATGTCTAAGAAGAAGCCGAAATTGTTTTGCCACCTTTTCGTTAACATAGACAAGAAGGCGACATCGGTGGCACTCACAGCGCGTCAAACACACTCGGACAGGCCATATGGACACCATCACATCAAGACTCCTTTATTTTATATTAATATTCCAGTTCAACACCTTCAGAACACAATGAGCAAAATTCCAGACAGCACAATTTTATGTCATGCCAACTCGTATAATTGGTAAATTCTGCTTGGCATGTAAACATCGTTTTTTTTTTTGTGTGTGTGTGTGTGTGCCTGATTCGCTCGGGAGGTTAGAGCTATTGTTAATATTAAGGTTAAAGTTAGAAACGAACGGGAACGATATTCTCTATTGAGATTGAGTATTTGAACAATAATTTTGCTTTTAAAATCGTATTCTTCTTCCGTCTCTTTGGACCAGTCGCACCTGCCTATTTGTCGATTAAAATTGGAATTCATTCTGTCACGGGTTTAATAAAATGTGTTCTATATAAGGCACACACGTACTATAGATAATCATCAGCAATACCTTCTTTAATCCTTTAACAGCTTTTCTAGAAATCGGATCTGCTCATCCCTTACTGTGTTCACTGGCCAATCTATCTTTTTAAATGAATTAGCAAACTCGTAAGACCGTAGCGGAATAGGGCTGTATGAGTACGATACCACTTAATGCTAGTTAGACTAAGTTGCTCTCATGTAATAATGGCACGACCCCTCTCCAACCACTGATATCTATGACAAATAACACTCTACCCGAGAAGTCTTACTTTAAACACCGCCGCTTTACATTCCCAGGCAATATAAACTAGAACAAATATATTGAGCATATTGCGAAATCTTCTGCAAAGCAGATGGGTTCCCTATATCGTGTTAGAAAATTTCTCACACCTGAGATTATCCTGAACCGCTACAAAGCCACACTTCGTTCGTGCATGGACCAGTGTTGCCATATGTAGGCTTTTTTTACATGGGGGTCACAACTTATCAAGGCCCGAAGGCCATTCATGGATAAGTGTTATTGCGTTTACAGTAATCAATGAGATAGTATTGTAGTAATCATTAGTATTGGGGGGTTTGATATAGTGTCTTACTTAGGGGGGCGGTTTGTCAGGAGTTTGTTTGTGTTGGACTTGAAGACGTCCAAGTTGTAGTCAGGTGGGAAACAAGCAAGCGGCAGAGAGTTCCACCGGCGTGCAGTTGTAAGAAAGAAGCTTTGCTCATGGAATCTACGTTTGGATTTTGGCACAGATAAAGAGTGGAGGAAATTATTGACAGTAGTTTCAGTCAGACGCGTGTTTCTTGTGAAATATTGGCGAGGGGGGACGAGGGAATGGAGCTCAGACGAGCACCTGCCATGGAAATAACGATAAAACAAAGACAGGCTCGCAACGTCTCTTATGTGGGAGAGAGGTTGCAGGGAAGAGAAAAGGGCATCCCCCACTAAACCACGAATTCAATTTTGTACTGTGGTGCATCTACCACTAATCTCTCTCTCTCTCTTTCCCTCATAAAGAGAGTATTTTATTTACACGTATTTTAATGGAATGTGATCTGATGAACTCGTTGGACTAGTGCCCCTCCTCAAAGAACGTATTCCCGGCAGAGCCGTTTACAACAAAACACTCCTCTTCACTGTTGAAGTATTTTTTATGCCAGAAAGATTTCTGACCTCGTACAGCAAGACTTCATAATACCCTTCTTGCTACCTGCTCTCATGGCTGTACTTAAATGCAGAAATGTAAATGTAATGTAAACCAATATCTTGTTAATTTTCCTAGAGATGGCCCCAAATAGGAGCCTTTAGCGATATGCCTTGTAAGGGTTGAACTTTTTTTTTTACATGGGGATCACCATTTATCAAGGCCATAAACCACTTGGGGATAAGGGTTATTTTTGTGTACAATAATCAATGGGATAATATCATAGTAATAGTTGGTATTAGAGATTTGATAAAGTGTCTTACTTAAGGGGGCGATTAATCAGGAATTTGTTTATGTTGGACTTGAAGACGCGCAAGTTGTAGTCAGGTGGGAAACAGGCAAATGGAAGAGGATTCCACAGGCGTGCACTTCTCAGAAAAAACAAAACGGATTAGTTTGATATGTTAAGGTGAGGATGAGAAATGAGATTCTTTATTGAGCTGAAGGATATCTGAAAACTAAATTTACTTTAACATCCTATTCTCTTTTCATTTCTTTGGATTTGTCGGCATTACCTCTCCGTCGATTAACATTGAATGTCGTTGAGTTAAATAGAATCACTTCTTGATAAGTCACATTACTGCCTCGGATAACCATCAGCAACACTTTCTTCAATTCTACAACCAGCTACTCTGAAATCTAAATTTCCCAGCCCTATCCTCACTGCGGACTCTATCTTTTTAACCGAATAAGTCCGATCTGTAAAAAAGCATAATTGGTTAACGACGTTGTCATTATAATGATGAACATTACTATGAGGTTAGTTCATACTATGATTAAAACTGACGCAGGTGGATGTACTTATTGGATTTTTTCCACACGTGCGTTTAAAGATTTGTACTTGAAGTCATGTTGGACAGGAAGATGAAACTATGTATAAGAGACTGCTATGTTGCAGTCGTTGCAAATATTAAAAAAATCTATCAAGTATTATTTGGATTATTCGAGTTACTGCTCTAAACTGTAGGGTTATTCTCACAAAGTTTCCGCCGATGTAACCTCCGAACTTCTTTACTCTTATAATAACTAATAAAAATAATTTACTACATAGATATAAATGTGAGAACGTGTGTATGAGAAGACATTTCTCAACTTTTATACTCAACGCAGTTTTAATCTACAAACTTGAAATTTGGTTGTTTGGTTGTTGGTTGGTTTGTTGTTTTTGTTTTACGGCATATCAACCCTTATCGGGTTATTTAATGCCGAATCCAAAGATTTTGAAGATAATTTTTTTAATAGAGTATATTTGTTGTTTTCAAATCAGTTTCTATTCAACCCATAGTTGGGACCCTAACAGGTACTACCACTCCGGGTCAGAGTGGACCTGGGAGCAATGGTAATTAAAGGGTGGCTCCACACTCCCCAAAGCCCGCAAACTGGGGCCTCACCACTGGATATAGTTTAAGGTAATATCCAGGACCAAGGTTATTTGGCAATTCAGACGGTTGGGCAACGCTTTAACCAGTTTTCATCCGCAAAATGGGCTTCAAACATGTCAAATTAAATTAAAAAAAAAAAAATGGTACGCAGGTGCCGTCGGGTTTTTATTTGTTTGCTATAACACGATTGCGTATGCGTAAATAGTTCACACTACAGATAAATTGTTAACTAGAAGTCGGTTTAAAAACATTTTATGAAGAGTGTTTCATGGTGGCCGAATGATTATCGTACTTCATTCGCTGTCTTTAGGTTTTTGTTTCCCGTTTAGCTCTCGGATATTTTTTTTTTACTTACAAGGAGTGGACTGTTTAGTAAATATATTATACTCGCTTGTCTCAATTTCTGTATGAATTAAAATATAATATGTATGCGTACGTTATTACCGGGCAACGCCGAGCGGCGTGCTAATAAAGTATAAAAAACAGATAGCTTGATAATAAAAAAATACTTTCATCTTTATGAATACAAAAGTATTTCGTTGCCCCTATTGTTTTATATTCAAATGTATACAACAGGCTTTACTTATTAATTTATGAGCAAGTGAGTGGGCTTGTTTTGTTTTTGACGTAGTCAATATCTAGCATCTTTTTTTTTGTAAACCCATTACTCACATACATCCGTTTTAAATAAAATGTAACCCGCGTTCGTGAATTTATTTATCGTAAATTCTATCTCGATCACGTTTTTTGTTTTTGTAATAATTATTCAGAATACTTTTTTCTGATTTTCAGTTGTATTTGCACTACTATTGGCCTATATAACCTCCGACTGTTTTCAGTAAATGTGTAACATAATACACGTAGCGTCGCAACTACAAACAAACAAAGGGAACTAATAAATATAAATCAGGGTAGGATTTTTTTTCTAACTCAAAGCATGTATAACCGTTACTCTTCCATCTCGACACAACTTAAAACGTCTCTCGCTGCCACACGTCTATCTAACTTGATGAGATTCTCCTTCTTCCGATCGCACGCTGCCCATACCCGGCCTAATCTCGCCTTCATTTTAGACTTCCATCTCCTTCTGCTTCAACGTTTTCTTCGCGACCACGTGGTGTCTTTTTATTCTTTTTTCTTCAAACATAAGCTTGGACACACTTGCCAATTTGCATACTCGTTCAAACGCACCTCCTAATAAAATCACTTGCCATCCATCTTCTGCCTGGTGGTAGTATTTTCATATATTGTCGAAATCTGAAATGAGTCATCTTTAGTTGCTACCAGAAATACTTAACTAATTTTTTGCGCTCAAAATTCTCTACAAGCATCAGCATTAGACAAGGTGCACCTGAAGTATGTTTTTATTTTTTTTTACACAGTGATCACCACTTATCAAGGCCCGGAAGCCACTCAGGGATAAGGGTTATTGCAAGTACATTACGTTAGTGTGGAGATTTGATGAAGTGTTTACTTAAGGGGCGGTTCATTAGGAATTTGTTTACGTTGAACTTGAACACATCCAAGTTGTAGTCCGGTGGGAAGCAGGCAGACGGAACAGAGTTCCACAGGCGTGCAGTTCTAAGAAAGAAGCTTTGTTCATGGAATCCGCGTTTTGATTTAGGCACAGATATAGAGTGGGGGAAATTTTTCACAGTGGATTCAGCTAGACGAGTGTTTTTCGTGAAAGATTGGCGAGGGGGGACCAGAGATTTGAGTTCAGACGAGCACCTGCCATGGAAATAACGATAAAACAAGGATAGGCTCGCAACGTCTCTTCTGTGGGAGAGGGGTGTCAGGGTAGAGAAAAGGGCATCCCCCACTAAGCCACGAATTCAATTTTGTACTCTGTCAAGGCAGGATAGGCTGTTTTTAGCAGCTCCTGCCCAGATATGGCAACAGTATTCCATCCTTGGACGTACTTTGCTTTTATATAGATAGAGAATTGCATCAGTGGTGAGATATCTTCTGGAGCGGTAGAAGGATCCCACCATCTTTCCAGCGACCTTGGCAACAGACTTGATGTACGTGTTCCATTTCAGATCAGGAGTAAAGGTCAAACCCAGAAGCTTGTCAAAACACGGGGCCTCTCCCAGACGAGAGCCATCCATCACAATTGATGCCAGCTGGGGATCAGAGCGTTGATGATGTAAGGATAGGAGTTTGGTTTTGGATGCATTAAAGGTAACCAGCCACATCTCCCCCCACTGAACCACGCGCTCGAGATCAGAGGAGAGAGAATCAGAGAGAACTTTATCATTTACAGCGTTTGATGTGTTGCCGTAGATGGTCGTGTCATCAGCATAGATGTAAACGAATGATTTAAGTATGTGTTTAGGGAGGTCATGATGTAGATCAGGAAGTGAGTTGGGCCCAGGATTGACCCCTGAGGGACTCCAGCATTTATATTGCAGGCCTCCGATTTTTGTCCATCTACCACTACTCTTATGAGCCTATCGGAGAGAAATGATTTAATGATTGAGAAAACATTTCCAGTTATACCGTAGCTGGAAATCTTGTGAAGTAGACCCTTATGTTGGAGGTTTACATCAGGCGAAACGTTGCGAAAATAACACGCACAATGAGAACAGTAGAATGTATAATCCAATCCTTATCTAAAAAACACTCATAAACATATGAAATAATTTTTTATTAACCAAACGAAACTAGTTACTAAATTACTTACTCTTGTTTCTGGGCAATGCCGGATAGCACGTCTAGAATAACGAATATGGTAGACCATATTAAACAGTATATATGTTATTTTTTATTCGAACTCATTATTGATATGAGTATTATTTATATTAATTTATTTATTGTGGACTATTATTCTTATGTGTATTAGTTGATGATAAAGATGAGAATGACAGTCCGCAATAAATAAATTCATATTAAACAGGTTGAAACCTACACAGTAACATAATATTTATAACAACCACGGAATTGGTTACGTAAAATGTGAGCGATGTATCATTTTGCACTACAGCAAATGTGTCCAGCTCATTTTATAAATGCAACTAATACTAAGGATATTGGACAGTTTATAAACGAAACCCAATGAAAAACAAATAAACAAATATCAAATAGGAAATACTGACAAAACAATATATCAAAAAGAAAAGCACGCAACATGGTGAGTGTCTTAAATTAGTGGAAAATTACATGGAAATAAAAAAATGAAGGTATGGATATCAAAGGGTGAAGCATATTTACTGATTTTTGAGGATGTAATTTAGGATCTTGTAGAGTCGAGGTAGAGGTTGAGAATAAAATACTATAGGAAATTTAATTGGGAGGTGTCGTTCTTTTAAAGCACTATAAAAATATTGATTAATTATGCCGAGGGCTATGACAACGGCATATTCCTTTCATTTTTTTTTTATTCTCGAGTGTAAATCCGGCAGTTAGACACAATTAACCAACCGAGGATCACATCACTCTACATAAGAAAACATATTAGATAACAATTGATATATACTTAAGAATCAAAACAAGGAGAATAATATGCTGCTGTCATAGCCCTAATTATGACATATGTAGTGTCATAGCCCTAATTATGACATACGTAGTGAACGTAGTTATTGATATGTTGGGAGCGCTTTAAATATCTTGTTGAGAGTGTTACGTTGAAGTTCGAATGTCGTCACTTGTGGAGATATCCATTCTTCCTGATACAAAAACAATCGGTCCTGTATATGACCTTAAAGTATATCCAGTGATGAGGTCCCAACTTGCGGGCTTTGGGGAGTGTGGAGCCACCCTTTAATTTTCATTGCTCCCAGGCCCACTCTGACCCGGAGTGGTAGTACCTGTTAGGGTCCCATCTATGGGTTGAATAGAAACTGATTTGAAAACAACAAATATACTCTATTAAAAAAATTATCTTCAAAATCTTTGGTTGAATAGAAACCGACTTGAAAACAACCACTATTAAAAAATTATCTTCAAAATCTTTGAATTCGGCATTAAATAACCTGAAAATGGGTGATATGCCGTTAAACAAAAACAACCAACCAACAAACCAACCAAAAACAATCAACAATAAAACCCAAGTTTATCGAATAAATTTGAAGAGGAACATTGAAAGAAAGAACGTTAAGACTAAGTTATAATATATACAAATAAGATGTTTTATTCAACTTGAAATATGTAAGAACTATAAGAGAGTGTTTTATGCACACGTGCGTGTATGTTCATACGAACGAGCATGTATGCATTTGAACGTGTTCGTAGCGCTTAGAAGTGTGCTGTATATACATGTATGAAGTTAGAAGATTCATTGTGCATGTGTGCATATGTGTATACGAAAATTCGTTAATATAAAACGGTGTAAAGGAATGTACATATGTTGTATCTTAAACATTTGTATTTGCCTGCCGAGGCAAACAGAAATGTGCGCCGCATGACGGCTCGAATGAAAGGGGTAGATAGATAGAGTACGTAAATGGAAGTAGAGAACGCCCCATATTAAACAAATTGAAAACCACGACAAGGGCTGATAACTGGTGCGTAATTGAGATACGTTTGTGTGTGTGTGTGTGTGTGTGTGTGTGTGTGTGTGTGTGTGTGCGCGCGTTCGTGCGACCAATGTCATACCATATCAGTTCGAAAAGCATCTGTACATAATACGTTCGGTTTGTAAAGACAATGATTACCAATTAAAAGGATGGCTGCACCTGTGAGAAACAATTGTGGCGCAGCATATATCAACAGTTCTGGGATTACACTGGCTGATCCCAATGTCAAAACATTAAGAAGAATAACAACAAGTAAATCAAGTTTACAACAAAAAAAATACTTATATTCTATGCAAAGGCATTCTTGAGATTATGGTTCATTATAATTACATGAAAAAAGGTAGAAAGTTCATCCTCATCAGAAAATAAATGTTGGTATAAAAATACAGAAGACATTTTTTGTTGATAAATAGAAGCTGTCTATAACAGAGCACGCATTGAGCGCGTGTTAGAAAATCGGCTGCAGTGAAAGGATAGTTGGCTAGCATAAATATTAACAACAACCGTTGAAAAATTTATGCAAATTAACAAGTGTTCGAGAGCTTGCATCACAAGAAAAAGAAGAGAAATTACACCATGTGGGCGAAGAGAGAAACAAGTTACTTGGCGGAATAGACGAAAGCGAAAAAGCGTAGGCTAGCGCCAGCGTAACGTAAGGAGAGGAAATACGTTTAAAAAGCAGAAAACACTTGTGAAAAATAATGAAATTCATTGTTTGCAAAGAATCCCTCCTCCTCTGAACTTGATCACGTGGTACAATGAGGAAAAAGTTGCTGGTTACTTTTAATACATCGAAAACCAAGCTTCTATCTTTACATCATCAACGCTCTGTTGCCCAGCTGCCATCAATCGAAATGAATGGCTCCCGTCTTGGAGCGGCTTCATGTTTTGACAAGCTTCTGGGCTTAACCTTTACTCCCGATCTGAAATGGAACACGTATATCAAATCCATTGCCAAGGTCGCTTGAAAAAGGATGGCATCCTTCTACCGCTCCAGAAGATATCTCACTCTTGATGCAATTCTATACCTATATAAAAGCCAGGTTCGGCCAACGATGGAGTACTGTTGCCACATCTTGATAGGAGCTGGTAGAAGTAGCTTATCCTGGCTAGACAGCGTTCATAATAGACTTCGTAGCTTAGTTGGGGATGCCCTTTTCCCTTCCCTGCAACCTCTTTCCCACAGAAGAGACGTAGCAGGCCTTCTGTGCTTTATCGTTATTTTCAATCTATGCAGAGTTTCATGGAAAACACTCGTCTAGCTAAAGCCACTATCAGCAATTTCCCACACTCTTTATCTGTGCCCACACCTAAACGTAGATTCCATGAACAGGGCTTCTGTGTTAAAACTGCTCGTCTGTCGAACTCCATTCGATGTGCATGCTTTCCAGCTGACTACAATCTGATTGTCTTCAAGTCCAACGTGAACACGTTCTTATTGAACTGTCCCCCTAAGTAATCAAAGTTACAAAACCCCCACTAATGTTTACTACGATAAAATCATAATGACTAACGTATACCCATTAGACCTTATCCTCGAGTGGCATCCGGACCTTGATGAGTGGTGAAATCCATGTAAAAGAAAAGAATCACAGATATATTTATTTTATTTGAACTTAAAAAAATATGTAAACATATACAACATATTCTGGTTATGTATATTCAACATCCAGCTCTTAGTAGCGGCTTAATAGCGTAACGGTTACAACACTGCATAGGTAGTCACGTTTCAATTATTGCTATGAAACAGTCTGTCTGTGAATTACTATATCTATTTATTGCATGTTATATATATATATATATATATATATATATATATATATGGACAGAAGTTATCTACCAAGCAAAGCCCACCCCTTTGCAGCAAGGTGGTGTGAATATTCCGAGACCAGAATATGTGGAACACCTCAGAAAATCTTAGTGAATAGACAGCCTCTAATGTATGTTAAATCCTTTGCATATCTCGGAAGTAAGGTGAATTCCTCAGCATCACTTTATGATGAGATATTGAGCAAAGGCGACTGATGCCCTCGGTAAACTGCGGTCAAGAGTATGGAATGAAAGAGGTTTGACTCCAAAGAACAAAATCTCAGTTTATCGTGCAGTGATTGTTTCGATACTCCTGTATGGATCGAAAGCCTGGACTCCATACCGTAGGCAGACTGAGCAACTGGATACATTCCATAAGCGTTGCCTTCGCAGCATATGTGGATTAACATGGAAATACAAGGCCCCTGACTCGGGATTCTTTGCTCGGTTCGATATTTTAAGTATTGAGGCCTTCCTGATGAAGTCTCAGCTTCGGTGGGTTGGTCACTTTGTTCGCATGGATGAAAACCGTCTTCCTAACCAACTAGCATACAGTCAACTGAAATAGGCTAATCGAAATGTGGGTCGTCCATTTCTGAGGTACAGGGATAAGCTGAAAGACAATCTAAAGCACGCAGGCCTGAACCCAAAAAACCTTTGAAGAAGATTCTGCAGATAGAAAATTGTGGAGGGAAATATGTTTTGCGGGCATTAACACATACATTGACACACAGCTATCGAATCAAACAAATCTTCGTAGAGCAATAGAAGGAACAGCACCTCCCCAGGCTGTATCCTGTGAGTCGTGTGGCTTGGTTTGTGGGAGCAGAGCTGGCTTCGTGTCACACAAGCGGCACAAACATAGGAGGCAGAGTGAAACAGAACGAATGTTTGGCCCTCGTGCATCGAAAACGACGGGAGAGTCCATTATATACAGGGTGAACAGAAAGTCCTTGGACCATTTTTAGTTTTAAAATTAAATATTGTTAAAATCGCTTTTTCTCTTTTCGAATAAAGTAAGTATTTAGTCTAACTATTGATCTAATTATTTTCAACAAAAATATTAAAATAATTTTGTTTAAACTTTCAGAAAAATGAGCAAACGAGAGGCCATAATTCAACTTCATTGCGCGGGAAGGACAAACTCAGAGATTATTAAGCTCTTGAAAGTGGCTAAATCCACCGTGTACCATGTTGTTAACAGATTTAAGGAACTTGGTACATCTGAAGACCGTCCTAGGAGTGGAAGACCTCGCACTGCCCGAACAAAGAAGGTGATTAAAGCTGTCCGAGAGAGGGTAAGGAGGAACCCGAAGATATCTGCAAGACAAATGGCTAAAGACATGAATGTGAGCGTGACCTCGATGAGAACGATCGTAAAAAAACGATCTCCAGTTGTCCCCCTACAAGATGAGAAAGAGAGAGTACCTCACACCTGCCCAAAAGCACAAGACACTTGAAAGAGCAAAGCTTCTTCTTGGAGAACTGAAGGCTGGCACGGCAGAGCGAGAGATCGTTTTTTCTGATGAAAAACTCTTCACAATTGAAGCGACTGTTAACCATCAGAACGACAAAGTTTACGCAAAATCTTCAGCAGATATTGATGACTCCGTGAGAATAGTTTTTCGCCGACAAAAGCCGTCTTCCCTCATGGAGTGGGCTGCTGTCTCCAAATCTTGGAAATCGTCTCTGATTTTCGTGGAGCAGGGGGTTAACATCAACACAGATCAGATCGCTACATTAACGATGTTTATGTTCCAGCATTTGAAGAGATGAAGAAACACTTCAAAGATCAGCCTTTCACCGTCCAACAAGATGGAGCACCATCCCACACCTCCAGAAAAACTCAGGACTGGTGCCAACGTCATTTTCCAAGATTCTGGAGTAAGGAGATGTGGACTCCTGCATCGCCTGATTTGAATTCCATGGATTTTTCTGTGTGGTCTTTGTTGGAGGCAAAGGTCTGTTCTGTTGCTCATCAAAATGTTGATGCTTTGAAGACATCTCTTCTGAGTGAATGGGCTAAAATACCTCAGGAAACGCTGCGTGCCTCGGTTGGTAACTTCAGGCAGAGAATTCCACGTCTAATCGAAAGGAAGGGGCATCACATTGAAAATAAATAATTTGAATTTATTCTTGGTTTCCTAACTTATAATTTTCATTCATGTTTAATTTATATTTTTGTAATTTTCTATTAATAAACCACTTTTGAATTGGTCCAAGGACTTTCTGTTCACCCTGCATATATATATATATATATATATATATATATATATATATATATATATATATATATATATATACATGTTTGGAGGTACAGAATCTATAAATACATTTGAAAATAAGCAGACATTTTAAAAAGCCCTTTCAGCTATGATCTCATCAGGAGAAATCGGTAGCATTGAAATAATATTAACGACGAAAAAAGAGCAATACAGTGACGATTAAGCTCAAGAATTAAATTTAATACACCGTGGAAAAATCGATTACAAGAGCACCGGGGGGTGGTAGAGATTTAACGCTTTTAAAAATTCCTTCTGTCGGCACAAAGAAGGTTTACGAATTGCAATGGAGCCATTTTCTAAAATTTTATAATGGTTAGTAGAATCCACTATAAATGCATCTCAAACCGCTCTATTTTATACTGATTTGCACAACACGGATGCTCAAATGTTGGCTAATAGCGGAGTCGAAAACTGTAGAGGAAGGGAGACTCACAGAACCCGCTATACCCTGGTATAATCTTTGATGAAACGTGCTGGTTTATACGAGTCTGCAAATGCAAAGAAGTCTGCTCGACATAACCAGCATCACACTGGCATTTACATTCATAAATAATGTTACTATATTGGATGTAAGGCAAACGATCCGTGTACAAAAAGGGAAAGCATGCCTACTAGTATATACCAAACGCAAGGAAACAGAGTAAAACAATTAATAACACTTATAACAACCTGTTTATTAAATTTTGTGTAATTGCCCCCTATCCACGGCAATTTTAAGCAAACAGAGCAGTTTATAGGGCCAGATTTGTTAGGAGATTTAAAATCAGCAACCTTTTTATTTATATAATCATTAATAAGACCTTCAAAGTAAACATTACTAATGAAAACTTCCCATAATTTTACCCAGTTCGGCGTCCAATTTAACCGGTGCAGATCTCCAAATACAATCAAATATAAAAATAGACACAGTGCTACAAATCAAATCAAATGAAGATCGATTAAGCAAAATGAGCAGAACAGTAAATCTAAATAGGACAAATCATATAATAAAATAACAATGAGAGAATTTCCCACCTACATCGTTTAGAGTTGCAAAGTCTGTGTCAGATGGTAACGGAAAATATAGAAATAAAAATTACGATTTCAGAGTGATATTTTACTTTGGTTACTAGAATGTAATCGAGGCGCATACATGCTCTATATCTGTTAACAGAAATTTATTGTCATTTCTAACAAATTAGACGATATTATAATATGTTATATATATATATACATATATAATTTTACTTCAATCGAAGGATATATATATCTATATATCTATATATACACACACATATATATATATATATATATATATATATATATATATCTTATCTCATTATATATAATACATAGACACAATGTATATATATATATATATATATATATATATATATTGTATGTGTAGGTATATACAATATCGGTAAACAGATGAAATTTCAAAGATATCAATTTTTGAAAGATTTAATACTTGAGAATATTTGTACTTATTGTTATGTATATATATACATATATAATTTTACTTTAATCGAAGCATATATATATATATATATACACACATATATCTTATCTCATTATATATAAAACATAGACAAAATGTATATATATATATATTTATATTTATATATATTATATGTGTGTGTATATACAATATCGGTAAACTGATTGAATTTCAAAGATATCAATTTTTGAAAGATTTAATGCTTGAGAATATTTGTACTTATTTTGTATTTTTTTTTTACAAAAGACAAAGATCCTAAACAGAACATATAAAAATGCCGACGTTTTCCCTGTCCTGTTCACCAGAAAATTACGACATTATTTTGTATTTTTCTTTGGTCAATCACAAAAAAAAAGATCAATCCAGCACAAAATCTAATACAAAAGAGAAAATATGGAACAAATCAATTTTCCCATCGCAATCACATACCGTTCTAATACAATTTACTCTTATCCGATAAATCCGTAGTTTAAAAGAATGTAAGTGTCAATAAGATGCGTCCACTTCTGCTACGCGTAAAGTGTTTGTAAAATAATTGAAAGTTACATGTGAATTACTTATAATATATCTATCAGCAAATAGAATAAGGAAACGGAAGTTTTAAACTAAAAACGCAAGTAATGTGTAGTGCTAGAACAACAACTGTCTTTTCGTTGTTTTGGCACTTTGAACGATACTACTATGAGAAACGGTTCTCTCTTTGACCTATGCGTTTCTGGAACTCAGTACTTAAAGGCTGCTTCCAGGACGATATAGCATGGTCTTGAAAAAAAAAGGTCGACTCAGCAAAAAAGAAGTTTCCTTGTACTCGGAAATGATTAAAAGATAATTTATGAGGACTGCACAAGAGATAGTTTGCATTGAACTTGAAAAAATGCAAGCAATTTCTTGTTGAACAGTCCTCATAAATACTCTTTTAATAATTTCCAAGTACAAGGGAAGCACTTTTTTGCTGAGTTGACCTTTTAAATAATGAAATTCTGCACGCTCGCTTTTTCTCTTTATATATATATATATATATATATATATATATATATATATATATATTTAAATATATATATATATATATATATATATATATATATATATATATATATTTCCTAAAACACCTCGACTGTGGAAATGAATACGCAGAACAAGTTTTCCGCTTATAATAGCACGTTTTTTCTTTCAAATCCAATAAAAGCAAGTTATTATTGAGACGTTCACTTAAACATTTTAATGCTGCTCACTCTATTTCAGTCAGCCCGTTTCTTTCTCGCAATCTAATTCTCTTCTTTTATGTAAAAATAAACGAAACTCCAACGAGGTAAAGGAAAATGGTTATTATTGAATAAAAAATATTTATCATATAAACCTTGGTACTGGCAATGTTTTTTTTTTATTTTAACTTATAATAATTACAGATTTAACAAAATGTTTCTAAGATAATTAATTAATTTCAGACCCATCATTTATGCCGACTAATAAAAAAACAGTATAAAAGTATACTGTTGACGATGAAATAACATTATGTTCCAAACATAATTAGTACACTTTAATCTGGAAATTGTTTGATTAAATTAGATAATTATTAGGACCATCCAGGTTGTTATTGATGGACATAAATTTAAGCAGTACGACATTAGTGCAGGAGTGTCTCGTGTGACGATTTTTGAGCCAAATTGTTTTTTTATATAAATAAACTACCCTCTGTATAATATTTTGTCCGAGATGGGTATATTTGCTGAGGATATAATACTTTAAAACATGCTACAAACATTAATGTTTCAATCAGTTTATGTAGTTTGTCGTAAGAGTATTCGCATGGGATGGATGTCAGACTTGCTGTTCTATATATATATATATATATATATATATATATATATATATATATATATATATATATATATATATATATATCATTGTAGATATATAATGGAATTGTGCTAAGGTTTTGGTGAGTTCATTCGTTGGTTGGTTGGTTGGTTGTTTTGTTATACGGCATATCAACCCTTTTCGGGTTATTTAATTCCGAATCCAAAGATTTTGAAGAAAACTGTTTAATAGAATATTTGTTGTTTTCAAGTCGGTTTCTATTTAACCCATAGTTGAGACCCTAACAGGTACTACCACTCCGAGTCAGAGTGGACCTGGAAACAGTGGAAAAGAAAGGGTGGCTCCACACTCCCCAAAGCCCACAAGCTTGGGCCTCACCACTAGAGATACTTTAAGGTCATATCCAGTACATTAAGTTTTTGGTTATTTTTTTAAATAATATATATATATATATATATATATATATATATATATATATATATATATATATATATATATATATACATATATATATACTAGTAGATCGTAAAATATGCATAAAGAAGGATGTACACAAATCTAATACGATTACAAAATCCTGAGTAAATTACTCCTAGACGGGAGTAAAATGGAGCCACAAATGGATGGTAAATGTCAGAAAGCGTTTCGCTGCAATATTTTCCTTCCCTCGAACAGGTAGACTCTGGAATGGCCTTTTTACTGCTTGCTTCCCTGACTGCATTGATATGCAGAAATGCAAATGTTACGTAAAGAAAATTGATTAATCTTTCATAGGTATGGTCACAAATAGTAGCCACTTACGTTCAGATGTGAGTAAAAGAATATTCTACCAATATGGTCCACAAGGCGAATAATAATCTCTCGTTTAATACTTTTTTGTACAGTGCTCCAGAGTTTAGTCACTGTAATATTTTCATCAATAGTGTGTTTACATGTATGTACACAATATATTACTTCAGATGAATTGTCTGTATTTAGCGTACATTGATGTATGATATGAGTGTATGGGTGTTTAGCATCCCAATAAACAGTTCAATATATAGCATTACAACTCTGACTACAAAACGCACCTTGCTTACAATAAGGCATAGAGATAAACATGTCTCGTAATGTGCTTTTTTGCCGCCGCTTCTGTCTATTAGTTCACACTTGTCTTATGGACGCTGGAATAAACATATCCAGCATGAAAGAGCATGCAAATTAATATAAAATCGATTCTTTATCGCAGATAAAACACCTTCAAACAACTTCATGATCGCAGCTGCAATACAAAGTTTTAACGCGGTCAAGAACAAACGCTCCATTTTGTAGACTACAGGTTTGAAGGTTTGTCATTCAGTTCATTACTCTGACTATCTCATCTTGATTCAATGTTTATGGCCAGTGGTTTGCATAATTCCAAGTTTACTGTTCTTCCCAACATAGTTGTGCCTGTTCTTGTATTATTTGAACCTATTTGCTGCATTCGCTTGCCAAATATGGTTTATCGTTTCGTCTCTTTGTCAACAGAATCTCATTTGTTGTTTACTTGTGTTTTGTCGATTTTGCTATGATGTAGTTAGTTTTTACCGAGTCATCTTGTGCTGCATTATGGATTCAGTTTCTCGGTTTACGTGTACTTTTCGCATTACTGTCCAAGTGTTTCGTTAATGTCATCTTGTGTCATCCTTATGAATTTCCGTGTAGTTTCCCCACCTATTTTTATTTTGTGCTCTTATTATTTGTCTCTTTATTTTCTGTTTTTTTTTTTTACTTTTCACTCTCTCGCTGCCATAATTATCATTTTAGTGTTGTGCATTAAGTATTTTCCTAATTCTTTTTTATGTGTGTGTCATTCACACACTCTTCTATAAAAATCAGTTCCCCCCCCCGCGCCTTTATTTTTCACGTAGGGTCGGTCAACATCATCCTTTAAGTATAGTGCACTATGTATGATCATGAGTTTCCTGGTCTCCTGATCGATCTGTGTCAGTTCTTCTTTAGTCCACCCTATGAAATGTCCAGAGTATCTTACTAGAGATACTGCCCGTGTATTTATACATTTTATTATGTTTCTGTTATATAATTTAGTTTCCTGTTCATCTGAGATATTCTTTTCCAATCTTTCATTTTCATTTCTGCTGCTTTAATTGTGTCTGCTTCCATAACTCCCAAGTATTCATAGGTGTCTTGTTTCCCTAGTGTCTTCATCTCAGTTCGGTTGTGTAGTTCTATGCCTTCTATCTTCTCCAGTGTTCCCTTGATTATAAATAGTAGTGCGCACTTTTTCATGCCAAACTCTATTTGATTATTCTGGCTGAAGGTCCTGTTAGTGCTCAGTAGTGTCTCTAATTCATTTTTTTGTCCTTGCAAAAAGCTTCTGAACGCCCAGGAACATCACTGAGTTATAATTTTCTCTGTATTGAAGAATATATATACGACTTGGCACATTTGTTAGTATATTGTTCAGGGGCATCATGGCTATGATGAACAGTAATGGTGATAAGATGACTTGTTGAATGTTAATATCTCTTGTGTGTTGTTCATCAACTGTCAGTTCTAGTCTCCATGTTCTTATCGCATTTTTTTTTTATCGCAGACACCCCCTTATTCATGCTTCGGAGATTCTGTCGGACGCGTTTGTTCTAGTATATCTCTATGTCTGCCATGGCTAAATTCTTCCTCCTTTTTTACGTCCTTCGGGATCTTTTTATCTATACAAAGCAGATCATATGTTATTCTTTATGATCCCGAAACAAGGAGGCTGGACCTGTAATTTCCCCCTTGCCCGTTCATCCTTTCGTATGTCCACACTTTTCTCAACAGCTATGCCTTGGAATTTTTTGAAAATCTGCACAAACATTTAACATGATATGAGTAAAAATTTAACAGGAAGGATCTTCCGGAAAATCTCAGGTTGCGACCCTAAGGGTTCCTTTCGGGTTTAAATGGCTAAAATTGCCATTTTTTGCTCATTAAAAAAATTGATGAATTGGATTTTTATAAAAATTTCTGAAAAGTTGTGCAACTGATTTCTATATAATTTTGTTGGTCTATACTTCACGATAACTCTTGTGTGGGTCTCTGGGCTCTTTTTCGGCTTATAAAAACACTCCATTTTGGGGATAATTTTACCATATAGGTCCAACATTTTCTATGTATGTCTATTTACCAGTTTCGCATGGTGCTGAACTCAGATTTTTATATGTCAAGTCCTTGGGGACTTTTGGGGATAAATAGGGAGAGCAAACGATGGACTTGGTCATTTATTTTTGCATGAGTCCGAACTCAAATTTTCATATGTTAAGGCCTACACCGTATGTTCATTTTCACCGGGATTTCGCATCCTCTTGGGACTTTCGGGGCTAAATAGAGTGGGGGGGGAATGCTGAACTTAGTCATATTTCTATGCCACGTTCACTGTGCACTCATGGGATACAATACATGGCTCACCTGTTCCTTTTTGCATTCTTTCTATTCCTCGAAAATAGTCGAAGTTTATTAAAGGAGTGATAGATTTGTTCCCTCAGTTGTGTTATTCGTATTTCCCATATAGTTGTAAAGTACGTGAAAGGCCTAGATATTATGCGAGTTCTTCCTTTCTCTGTGTCCTTCTGTATTTTCTTTTCATTACATTTTCACCCAAAACAAGGCACATTGCCACTTTGATGTAGGGGCTACTATTAGGGACATAAGCTACAGGGGTACTATGCGGGGAGTTGGGCAGCAAGATGGCGGTTCACGTTACACTTGAACTTCTGCATGTCGGTACAGTTGGGGAAGCAGGAACCCGAAAGGGTATTCTAAAGTCTAGTGTGGTTCTACCTTTTGCCAGTTCATCAACCACGTTTTATTTCTGTATTTCCTCAGGTTTTGAACTATCTTTCCTATAGTGTTACGAATGTCTTGAACCAGAATGCTTGTATCCCGTCGTGTTATGGGGCTCTCCAGTTTGCCATTTTTTCTATGTGATTTCTTTTGTCATGTATTATAGCTGTTCTTTTATGTCTTCCAACTATTCTATTGTGATCCCGTTGTTCAGAGTTTTGTTTCTATCTGGTTTGGTCGTTCTCTTTTTGTTTTTCCTCCGTTTACATTTTAATAGAATTGACTTTCACTGTTTTCAATGTCCTGTTTTTCTTGCACTTTCAGATGTGTTTATATTAGTCTCAATCTTCCTTCTTTTGTTGCAATTTTTTGGTTCAGTTCTCTATGTTTCTTGTTTAGTCTCTCCCTACTGGCCGTATTTCTACTACTCCGTCTTCCTGTTTTATCGTTTGGCTTTTTTTTATGTTTGGCTTGGCTTTCTAGTCTCAATTCTCATTCTAGTTTTGTCGGTCCATCTTTCCCTGGTTGTTTTTCTGTTTTTAATTTCATACTTACAAACTTGCGCGTGAATTAACTTCTTTACGTCTCTTATTGCATCTTTGAGATGTGTGTGATGTGCTTGTTTACTTTCTCTGTTAGTTGTTTTAATTTCATCTGCTCTTGGTTTCCTTAAGATAGGAGCGTCGATTTTTTCGCGTTTTGTTTATTATTATTATTATTATTATTATTATTATTAGTAGTAGTAGTAGTAGTAGTAGTTGTAGTAATATTATTGGCTCACGCGGAGCTTTCACACAAGACATAAAATACCTGCTTGAAACACCTGTTGTGTTCCCTAGTAGCTGAATGTCAAGTTTCTTCACACGTCAATCACTCTCCACCTCCTTCGATAACATTTGCAAATAAATTTGCGTTATCGCAACAGCCACTCACCACTGATTTTTCGCTGACAACGGGCAATGGTCTATACTGGAATTTGAGTGGAACAAAGCCTCTCCAATGTCCCAGGTCTCTTCGCGCTTGTCCAGCGGAGGTCTGGTCAGCACTCTCCTCTCCGTCTTTCCATCCTCGTTGCCCCTTCTCGGCTATTTCGTATCACACTTTGGGGGTGGGGCGGTAATGGGAGGGGATGCAGAACTTGTTGATGTGAAACTTAAGTGTTCTTTATTCCCTGTAAAGTTTTTTCTTGTTTTTCCTCTGCAGCAGTTTGTCTGGTGCACGCATGTGGTTCATGCGTTGTATTCTCCGCAGTCAAGGGTTTTCCTTAATATTCCAGCCATTTTTATCATCGATTATTATTATTATTATCGTTTATTATTATTATTATTATTATTATTATTATTATTATTATTATTATTATTATTATTATTACGAGTATTATTATTGTTATTATTAATATTATTATTACTGTTATTACTATTATTAGCATTATAACTATTATTATTGTTATTGTAATTGTTATTATTATTATTATTTTTATTGTTATTATAATTATTGTTATTGTTATTGTTATTATTATTATTTTTTTATGGTTATTGTTATTAATATTATTGTTATTGTTATTATTATTATTGTTATTGTTATTATTATTGTTATTATTATTATTATTATTGTTATTATTATTATTATTATTAATATTATTGTCAATGTTATTGTTATTACTTTGCTGTTGATATTGGTGCTGTTTTTGAATTATTTATATTATTATTATGGCTGTTGTTATTATTATTGTAATCATCATTATCCGTAGTATTCTTGTCGTTTTTCTTGTTATTATTAATATCATTATTGTTATTATTATTAATATTATAAAAAAGATATAAAAACCTCGTGTAAAATAAAATAAAATGGCTATTTATTTGATATAGAACAGATTATTAGAACATCATAAAATGTAGACTATGGCTGTTGTTATTATTATTGTAATCATCATTATTCGTAGTATTCTTGTCGTTTTTCTTGTTATTATTAATATTATTATTGTTATTATTATTAATATTATAAAAAAGATATAAAAACCTTGTGTAAAATAAAATAAAATGGCCATTTATTTGATATAGAACAGATTATTAGAACATCATAAAATGTAGACTAGATTTTTTTTTTACTTAAGAATTCGATTATTTACTGCTATAAAGTGTCCCCTGAAAGTTCCAAGGAAATAGTCGACGTAATTGGAAACCGTATCCTGGACATTTGCTGAATATCCGCTTGGACAATGAACAAATGCCAAGGTTTTGGTTTTTCTTTTTTTTTTTCATTTTTTTCATAACGTTTTCCTTTCTATTAAGCAAATGTTATTATTTTAAGATTTCTTTGTATTGAAGACTGGTGTTTATATCTTTATTTGCAAAATACTCAAATTGTATCCCATCGATTGAAACAATACCTATAATAATCTAATATATAAAGCCGATATGACTCTCTGTCTGTTTCCATATTTTCAAACTCTGTCTCCGAAAATAAAAATTTTAAATAATACTTTCCAACTTAGAAGATTACTTGACATGACATTTTACACACCAGAACTTCTTCTAATATGCTATATACATACGTGCAGGTAAAGAAACTAGAACTAGTAAAGAACGTAAAAAATGGACACGTGGTGAGGGCCTGAAAGCTTGGTCTGACTGAGTAAAGTCAAGGTGATTTTTGGATTCAGATTATCAGATTCATCCTAGATCAGCTGGAAAAAAATAAAATGCAGGCAACAAAGTTTCCCGTACCATTATGCAATTATCAGGAATTTTCATCTGGAGTCTTGGTGGCTAGGCAGGTCGAAAAAATGATCAAATTGTTTCCACGAAAAAATGGCGATTGACAGACGCTAAGTAGGCGGTGTCAATTCATTTTGGTCCCTCGTCTGGTGTGCCATTAACTGAGCAAGGATGCTGAGGACGTTGCGCGTTACAGGTGCCTATCGCTCCACTTGCCTCTATTCATAAAGTGCTATTCTATTTAAAGAATTTTAAAATATAGAAAGGAAGTAATGGAAAACTGTTGCTAATTAATACAGCTAATTGGGTGTTTATCCCGAAAAAAAAACTACAGAAGGAACAATCGAGCACAGCTTAGTTAAGCACCTGCCATGAATATAAGGATATGCCTGTAAATCTCGCTTCTTCTATGAGATAGAAAACAACAGAGAGGAGATTAGGATATCACCCTTAGATTTTGAAGTTTGTTTTTATATACGACCCAGGTAGGAAAGTGTGCTATGATTATTCTATTTAAGGACATATCAGGTTCTTTTATCGGTAGAGGAATGCAGTGGAGGTAAATATCTACTGTAGCGGAATAATAATCCAAACATTTTTCCAATGATCTTGACAACGGGTTTGATGTATAAAATCCATTTCATATCAGGAGAATATCAGTTCCAGATGCTTATCAAAATACAGTGCTTCCCCAAATCGCGAGCCATTCAGGTAATTTACACAGGAGCCATGTGGGGACCAGAGCGTTGATTATAGAAAAAAAGAAACTTCGTTTTATGCGCATTTATATTAATCAGCAATTCTTTTTCCAATTGTACCACTTGTTCAACATAAGTAGAGGGAGCGTTCGAAAGAAATTGGTTCAGCACCAGCTTTTTCAATCTTGCCATAGATGGTAGAGTTGTCTGCACAGACGTCTACGAATGATCTAAGAACGTGATTTGGGAGATTATTGATGAAACTCACGGAAGAGAGTTGTGCTTAGAATGGAACTCTGTTATTATGAGCTTCTGGTTTTTGTTCATTAACAAAATTTATCAATGATAAAAAGGTTTGGTAATGGAGAGGATATTACCAGCTATTCTATAACTGGAGATCTTGTGAAGTTGATATTTATGCCATTCATAGTACAACACTTTATAAATGTCAAAAGCATTAACTCGACAAACGAAGCCCAAGGCAAGATTCAGTAATCCTGTGTGCTATTTCGATAAACATATCAGCTGTTGATCTAGCAGCACGGAAACCATATTTCCTTGTCACTAAGTAGATTGTTTTGCGTAGGTATTTGACTACGTATCTATTTATCGCATATTCTAACAAATTAATCATGACGCATAAGAGACTGTATGCCGTATACGGCATAATCACTATACGGCATAATCACGTTGACACACCGGTTCCCGTCAGATCACCGAAGTTAAGCAACGTTGAGCCTGGTCATTACTAAAATGGGTGACCAATTTGGAAGTCCAGGTGCTGTATGTAGGAGGACGTCGACACCTCCCTGCAAAAAGTTGCAAAAACTTAAAGTCATCATCTCCCCTAACGGGGATATACATGCTACTGGGGGCCATTTGTGAATTTCATACTCCCATGAAACATCCTTCTTCGAAGGAAGGCGATTAGACCCTGAATTGGTCTGTTCTAAGAGGGAGATGACTGATCTCTCGAACTTTTCAATACAAGTCAGACTTATGAATTTTTCCAAAGTATTAAGAAGCATTTTACCTTAAGAGACGGTTAATCAGTTTTGGAAGTATGAGAGTCATTTCCTGTTGAAGCTTTCACTTATTAAATCCTCAATTGCTTCGTCTCTTTATGAACAGCGTCCGCATTGACAGTTCTTCTATACTAGCAGTTCAGCCCAGCTTTGTTCGGACTATAGTACTATTCATAAATTTATGTATATATGTATGTATATATTAAAAAGTTTAACTCATGTCCAAGTACTGAAATTTAATGTGTTTAGACCCAAAATTAGAGGAGGTGTTTGTTAGAGTCTTCAAAGGTAAAATCTTTAAACTTTTATATCTTGGCAGCCGGATTTCCTCTCAAAAACTGATTGAAAAGCTTGCTGCATATCTAAATTACCCTTTATTTAAAATTTCAATTGTTTAGACCCCAAAATTGCTTAATAGTTTGCTAGAGACTGCAATGATAACATCTTTTGAACTACTGACTTACTGTGAGCATATTTTTGACCAAAATCCGATTAAATAGCTTGCCCTTGTCTGAATACACTTATGTAAAATTTCAAAAATTGGCTGAGTGATTTGGTAGAGACCTCATAGGACAAATTTGTTTAAATTTGACCCCAATTTTCCAGTTCTTTTTCTGTTCTCTTACTCCCCCACATTCACCTCTTTATCCAGCACTTCAACTCTTGGTTTTTGATTCCCATACGTAAAATAAAATAATCTTTTCATTTAATTTATTTTGGCTTATATCGTCCGACGAGATTGGCAGGATCATTTATTTCCCTGGCTATTGAAAAATTTGTAAACATTTAAGTATAAACTCCATATATATATATATATATATATATAAATATATATATATATATATATATATATATATATATGGAGTTTATACTTAAATGTTTACACTTTTTTCAATATACATATATATCAGAGTAAGGACTTCTAAAGATAAACAAAATAATGACATAAACAAAAGACATAAAATAGAGAAATTAACACACGTAGCAACCTAGGATAGAGTCAACAGTCAGTAATAGAAAAGGGATGCATTTTCGGTGTAAAATATATTATAGAAGATGCATTGGACACATGCGTTTGCATTTGGGGCTTAAAACTCTAAATAAATTATATACTTTATTATATACATAATTTTGTAGTCAGGATTCATCTATCATAGATTACATTTATTTTACGTAGTTTTGTATTTATTTAATATTATTATTTTTTAAAAATCAAGTGGCTTCTAATTTTTCTAAGCGAAAATCTGAAACCAATTAAATTAAAGTAGCAAAAAAACGGCTTGTCTCTCACCAGTTTTGGCGAATAACAAACAGGGTCCAGAACTGAAGCGTGTCCTCTATCCCTACCATCATCAATGGGCCTGGGGTAATCTCGTAAGCATATGACAAAACAAAACCCTTTGCCAAGAACTTTGCAGCAAATTCTACCCTTTGCGATCAGGATCGCCTAACCACCCTGTCTTCCCTCCTGCAATAGAAACACACTAAGCGCATACAAATTTCTCGAGGTTATGTTTCCAAGCTG
The DNA here is from genome assembly GCF_053919585.1 of Euprymna scolopes. NCBI lineage: Eukaryota > Metazoa > Mollusca > Cephalopoda > Sepiida > Sepiolidae > Euprymna > Euprymna scolopes. The sequence goes on from NC_136516.1 coordinate 2,190,313, forward strand.
ATCAAAAACCTTGATTCTAATAATGCAACTGGTCCCGATGGCATTTAAGTCATAGTGCCCCTTAAGATTTAACCGGAACTAGTCCCCATACTTACAAATCTGTTTAATCGTTGTCTTAAAGATAAATGTTTTCCAACGCTTTGGAAAACTTTATCAGTCTGCCCTGTATTAAAAATTCACCTCCCTTTCAGCATAGACCAATCAGTCTTTTGTGCGTTATGAGTCAATTGCTGAAATCTGAGATAAACAGAGTAATCAACCACTGCGGCAAAAACAACTTGCTTAGTGACATGCAATATGGTTTCCTTTCTGCAACTGATGTACTGACTGTTATATCACACATGATAACCGAATTCCTTGGTAGAGGATTTGTTTTTAGAGCATTAGTTTTGAAATATCAAAAACGTTTTATTGAGTGTGGCATTAAGGTCTACTTCACAAAGTTTATTAAGCTGCTGCCCTTCAGTGTTCTATTCTGGATCCAACTGATCTTTATCAATGGTTTCCCAAATCATATTCTATGGTCAGTCGTAGACATTTATGCAGACGGCACGACAATCTATAGCGACACTTCAAATGCCGGCATTAACCGAGGTCGTTTTGATTTCTCTTTTTAATCTTGAGAACGTGGTGCAAGGGGGAAAGGGTTATTGTTTAATTTAAATGTATGGAAAACCAAGCCTCTCACCTTTCATTATAATCGGTCCGATCGCCACTACACCCTAATTGAAATAATTAGATCTAGTATTGGAAGCTCAGTGTTTTGAAAAGCTTAAGGAACTGACATTCACTTCTGATCGGTTACCGAGATCGCTGGAAAGATGTTTGTATCACTCTTCTGCTCCAGTAAATAGCTCACTCCCAATGAGATCCTCTATTTGTATAAGAGTCAGGTTCGCCCCACAATAGCGTATGTTACTACATCTGGGCGGGAGCAGTTGGACGCACCTTATCATGCCTTGATATAGTTCAAAACCGGCTGGCCTTTTTTCTTTCCTGCAGTCTCTTTCCCACGGAACAGACGAAATCACCCTGTCCCTGCTCTATTGCTATTTTCATGGCTAACACTTGTCTAAACCCCAATCTATGGCCCCCATTTGCCAAACTTATATAAAAACAACACACTGGACTAGCTAAAACCAACTTGCAATAACCCTTATCCCTGAGTGGCCTCCGGGCCTTGATAAGTGCTGATCACTGTGTAAAGAAAAATATGATTTCCCCCATCTATCTAAATGTAGACGCAGATTATATGAATAGATCTTCTTTTACAGAACTGACCCCCTTTGAAACACTGTTCCGCTGGCTTGCTTGCCGGCTGAATACAACATATTAGCATTCAAATCTTATGTGAACAAGTGCTTTTTAGGTCGTATTAATAAATAAACAAATTACCCATTTTACTTCGTTAAGGATTCTTTAACTATAACCTTACATTAATTATATCTTAATCTCGGGCTTAGATGGGCGGTGACCCCAAGTAAACAAATAAAATAATATATATATATATATATATATATACACATATATATATATATATATATATTATGTTATGTATCTATGTAATATTATCTGCGTCTCTTTCCAGTATCCAATTTCACACAGATCGATGCGCATTTGAATATAGGCAGTAAACTGAAAATATACACAAACTTTCCACGTTTGATGATCGCGAATATTTGTTAGTCTATTGTACTTAAATATATATGTGTATTCACACACACACACACACACACACACACACACACACACACACATACACACACACACACACATATATATATATGCATATATATGCATATGCATATATATATGTATGTATATATATGTATGTATATATATATATATATATATATATATATATATATATATATATACTCTTAATGCATAAGGTTGCTAAAAATTGTAATAGCCATTACATAAAATTGCTACATAAAAGCAGATAAAAATAACAAACGTTTATTGTAACGAAACAGTCCATTTTAAGTCTTTAAGCTGTATAGAAATAAACATGTATTGCCAAGGCAAACCATTTACAGAGAATACATTGAGCATATCCATGGGCACTGAGGCTAGGTAATGCAATTCCATACTTCATCTTATTAGAGGTCAACGAAAAATTAATATTGAGGATAAATGTTACAGAATAGATCTATCGTTTGTAACATACGGCTATTTGATTTAAACTAAAGCATGACAAACCGACCGAGAGAGAACAGTTCCAAACCTCAAGGGTGCAACGTAAATATATATTTTAAATTATTAAATACTGTTTTCCGGAAACGGAAAACAACAGTTTGCCTTACAAGAATATTTTTTCTTCTTTTATTCAAGAAGCAAAAGAAAAAAAAATATTTCGAATAAGAAACCGATATTTATAAGAAAGAATTTTAAAACGTAGACTTTAAAAATAAAATATATATATAATATATATATATTCTAATCGCTGAAGATTATTTATTTGGTCGAATAAAAAATATCGAGATGTCAGGAGATTTTTGATTTTATCTGTTTTAGATTTAACACTGGAATTATTATTGAGACATACCAATAACAATTGTTGAAATTTCAATTTATTGAAGATATTTTTTTGCTGAAGATGTTTTTATTGCGTAATTTCGGTTTCCAGACTTTACTTCAATTTTATCTACCGTCATATTCCTATTCTTCTTTATCTCCTATGTTTGTTGTTGTGCAGGATGGAATAATAAAATTGTCACTCTTAACAAGCCGACATGATTCCATTTCCGTTTGATGTAAACCGTTTGTTTTTGTTGCAGACCATCTACTAGTTATCCAATTATGTACAAATCTAGAGAGCGATAGAAGCCTTATCTCATTGTTTAACGTAAAACAACGTTCATGAGCGAGATCGGAGATGCGCCGCTGTACAACTCGTGCTCTCTAACGATCCCCGTTATGACAACAAGGCCATTACCAGCCCCCTCAAAATACATCACTGGCTTGCCACCAATAACACTGCGTTCGTCATCATATAACTTGTTTAGATCTACCAGATCAGGATATCTGAAGATACTGGCGTCCTGGTCTAAAATGCACAGAATCGATGTTATTTTTGTTATTATTATTGATTTTCCGTTCCTGTTGAAGTATTTTATGATGTTATGCAAAAAAAAAAAACAATATTTTTTTTATGAAAAACAAGTAAAGCAAACACCATGAATAAATGTATGAAGATATGTGCGGCTTGAAGTATAATACTTTAATCAAAATTACTGAATTAGACATTAAATGATCTGAAAAAGCTTGATATGCCGAAAGCAAAACAACAAAACCATCATTTCAACTTTCAATCTGCTTATTTTATTAATCTTTATTCTCAGATGACTTTTAACCTCGATAAGTAGTGATTAATTTTTTTTTATTTATATTTACTTTTTTTTATTTCCTGAACAAAATTAACGGCACTATCAGAGTCGGCTTGAAAGTCTTCGTTAAAATATACCTGGATGTGTGCTAATCCGATGGTGCAATCAGGTGTTTAATGGCAGACTATTGGTGTTGCAGAAGGACTTGCACCAGCCCACAACTCTCAAAAGGCCCAGGATTGTCTTCAGATAAAGTTCTACATCATATCCTTCTCTCACTGGGCCTACTTCTCTTCCGACCTGAAACCTGTGGATTACATCGTTTGGTCATACGTTGATAACATTACCAACATGACCTCCCACAATAACAAAGCTATCCTGATCGATGCCCTCCGCCGTGTATTTACCGAGTATTCGCTGGTATTTGTGGAAAAGGCATGCTTCTAGTTCCAGACTAGTATCAAGGTGGTGATTGAGGCTGAAGGCGGCTGCGTTGAATAGACGTCATCTCTACTACATAACCAAGTTACCTGAATTGATGTTTTTTTTTCAATAAAAATTTAAAATAACGCTGCAGTGTTGTTTCGTTTAAGTGAACCACCTTTATCATTCCATCCTGTATTTCTTTGCTTTCTTTTTTTTTACTTATTTTCTTCATCTATTTTCTTACGTTTATTATTATTATTATTATTATTATTATTATTATTATTATTATTATTATTATTATTATTATTATTATTGTTGTTGTTCCATGATAATTATTATAAAGATTGTTATTATTAGTAGTAGTATTATAACAATTGTCATGATTATCATTATTATTATATTGTGCTTATTTTCCTGCTTTTTATTATGTTCTTGATCCTTAACCTTGAATTAATTTTTATATTAGTCTTCCTCCTCATTACGTTCCATCTTTTCATTGTGTTTGGCTTTTTATACCTCGTCTTTTTCAAGTTTTACGGCGACTACGACTACGAATACTCTTTCTGTCCTTTCAGTATTGTAATTGTGTTAATCCTCGTTCTCCTCCTTAGGCTTCATCATCATCAGCAGTAGACAATCATCAGCATAGCCAATATCTTTTTTCTTATCTGCCTATACTAGTGCTACTTCTTCAAAGGTGTCGTTACGTTTTTACAACTGTACTCACACGTTGTATCTGAGACAGTCGCAAGAGCATAAAAAGAGAAAAAAGAAATTACACCCAGCATTTTCACTTTAAATGGCATACATTAATTCATGCATTTTCAAATTTATCGCATTAATGTTTTAAAATCAATGTGTTCATATCCTCGAACACGTAGTTAAAAGTCGCCACGGCGGACCAGACGTTTGTCTTCACCGTGATGCATTTTTCCCTCTTACTTTCCTCCTCCCTCTCTCCCCCTCTCTCTCTGCTACTTTTGGCGATTCTACACTAATAGGACGATATTTTGGATATCGTAATATTGAATTAAAATAGAATAGGAATAAACCCATCCTAAGATACAGGAGAATTCAAAAGGAAGGTAATTTTCCGTTTCGATTTAGACAAAATGACCGCAATTTTTCACCATCCAATGCGATTAAAGTTGGTTTTTTTTTAATAATTCAGAAATATTCATGAAATTTCGACGACATAATTTGGAAGCTAACATGGTAATTTATTAGAATTGACAAAAAATCAGTAGAAACCATTTTTTTTTTATCTGAAACCCTTATTTTTCGACTACAAATATTCGTCCTAATAGTGTAGAAGCGCCAAGCTTTTTACCTCTTCTTGAACTTCATCTCATATTTTTTTTTATTTTCTTTTTTTTCATCTTTTCCTTTTTAGTATCTCTTTCTTATGGTTTTTGGTTATCCTCGTGGTTTCCTTATCGTTATCTAACTCTTCCTTCTTTTATCTTTCCCTCCTCCTTTGCCTTATTTTACTTGTTTTTTTTCTATTGCTTCTAATTATTATTAGTAGTATTAGTAGCAGTAGTAGTAGTAGTGTGGTAGTAGTAGTAGTAGTTTCTCGCAAATGATCCTTCGTTGATTAAACCAAGTGTATTTTTCTGTGCTTGATTTTTTTTTTTAAAAGGTACTTAATTTTTTAACATTATCAGATTTTGAAAAATATATTTAGTTATCCGGTGCTTTCTTCGCAGCATTCCGTTTTGATGAATGCGGTTTAGTCTTTCTCCGCCTGTTTAGTAGCATTGAACCTTCAACGAAGATTCTTGTAGTATCCGTCCACTTTCAAAAGACGTGGTAATTGTCCTCTTTCTCTTAATTTTTTTTTTTTCATCATTTCAGACATTTTGAAATTAACTTGTGGTGCAGTAAAATACGTTGTGCCTTCAATAAGTTTCAAGACATTTTTGTAGAGAGATTTTAAAATGTCGTAGACGCTGGAAAATTCAGTATCTGATTTCCGCACATCTTATGAGGTGATTGACCTATTTTTATGATTTCAGATCCAAATAAAAAAACTACAGAAGGAATTTAAATACACAATACTAAAGCTTGACTGTAACAGCTTGTGAATTTTAAAATGCAATCTGGACATGAAGACGCTTTTGAAAAACGATAGGAAGGAAATTCAATTTTATTAAAATGACAGAAATGTACCAATGCTTCCGACTGCTTTTGGACAATCTTGTTTAAACGAATCGTCGGTTTTTAAGTTGCATCAGAAATCCAATGCGAGGAGTTTGTGAAAGATGCGTGGGAGGAATCAGAAAGTCAGAGCACCAGATTTGAGTGGGCAAATAAAGAATTTTATGACTATGGATCGCCGTATGTCTATAGGCAATAAGAGTTGTATGTCAATGTGGGGACAATTATTCCCGGGAAACCCAAGATGCCGAGGATTTGCGCGAAATTTGTCACAAGAGTGCTCATAGAAGATCAGAAAAAGACGTTGTCATGACAGCAATGAGATGATACAGTTGATCAATTAGGAAGCAGCAGTTCTTGATGTTTTGGTAAAACGCGATTTAAGCTTGATCTACTGCTATGCGTTAGATGCCAGAAAACAGATTTCCCATTGAAAGTATGCTGGCTCTACCTGACCAAAGAATTCCACACAAAGCGGATCCGCCCAGTCACTTATTATCCTTTTTTGATAGCATGAGCATGCTCCACACGCACTGGTTACCCATTAAACGGACAGTCAACAATGAATACTATGTTGAAGTTTTAAGGGGGGATCAGGAAGATATTCAATCGGAACAGGTCAACACTCTCGAAATTTGATCAGTGTTATTTGCCCTAGGACAATTTAAGAGTCCACTCTTCCATCTTTGTCACAACTATTTGACCAAGATAGATATTAAGACAAAATCTTAATCTTGCTCTTTGTGAGATTTGGTTATTGCTTAATTTCAAGGAAAATCATAAAGACTGTCATTAGAAGACAACTGAGGCTGTGAGGACACGCACACACTAGAGCTTCTATTTAATCTTCCAGAAAGTGCGGGAACCGTACAACACGTACATTGCAGGCGGGAGGGATTACTTGTTTTAATTTATTTCACAGTGCAATAATATATAACAGTTTGGACAAAATATCCACTGATATCGTCCACTTTTACTAATTCGGAATTGGATCATATGACTGAGAAAACGTTTTTTTAATATATACGGCGGTGGAGGTGGTGGTGGAGATAGTGTAGGTGGATAGGGTGTGGTTGCGACCGTGACAGGCAGTTCAACGTCGTCTGCCCTCCCCTCTCTGCTGTCACTCTCTGACTGACTTGTTCTTTTGTTTATCATTTGACTTTTATGAATTTTCGACCTCGTAATCCGTTAACCAATTTACGTCATCGACCCACATTCTGACCCTCTCTGCGTTTGCGTTTGGTCTTACTTGCGGCCGAATTACGTCATCTTATTCCCGGGTTTAATTTTTGTCGGGCAGGGTTTAAGTTCCTTCGAACTTTGCTCCATTCAACGGTCTGGCCCATAAACCGAATTGCGTCATAGGACCAGCTCATCCAATTCCAGGTTCCATTTTTGATGGACCGGATTTCGAGTTAATTTTCACCTCTCCTCTCTTTATAACAATTATACCTTTTCCTTTCTTTTGCACTTGGTTTCATCTGTCTTCTTTAACCATCTCTCTTTTCTCTTCAACGCTTGTTACGTTCTTTCTCTTCTTCTTTATTTTCATCTTTAACGCTGCTCATCTCTAGGAATTGGATCGCTGCAAGTCTCAAGGGATATCCCCAACTCTATTTTTGATAACTTCCCCACTGCTGTATTATGAATAATTTTCAGAACTATCCAAAATTTCCAATTCCTTACAACTCGCAGACATCTTCTTGGTTTCTTGCCCACGTCCTCAATATCAATAGTCACGATCATCACTTATCAATAGTTAGTAGATGTTAACCATTATATTTTTCCGACGTTAAATACATGCATCGAAGAATAACCCTTTAAGTGCCAACATTAACCCGACAAATTCCACGAATTAATGATTAAATGATAAACAACGCGGCTAATATTGTCATGTGCATGACGCGACGTAAGAAGACAATGACAGATGTACGTTGACTGGTAATTATAATCCCCTTCGGTCAACAAGTATTGGAGAAGAGTTACTGCTGACAACACACACAGAAGAAGTCATTTAACATAGTAAGAACTTATCTATAAGCTCAAGGTGTGGATAGATATCCACCGATTTCGTCTCTCATGGGTTACTCAACCCCAGCATAGGTAAGAGTGTACAAGAAAAGAAATATGACTAAGGATAAGAAATAGGTTTATCAGCTGAACAATGGAGAGATAGTTATTTACTAAGATATGCAAAACAAACTGTCAAGAATTATTAATCAAGGTGCAACTCTTATTTGATCATACAGAACAGACGAACGAGGTCAGTGTGCGTTTCAAATTGGTTTGCAAACAGTTCTAAGAGAAGTAATAGGGTTTTACCGCAGTTTACGGCAGTTTTGAACTGTTTACGGACTGTATTGAATTTGCGACGATTGACGACCGTTTTTCAGTTCATAGAAGTTAGACAGCTGTAAACAGCTCGCAAGTTAAAGGATCGTCATAACGATTGATGGGCATAACCTCAAAAGGAATCACTGGTCTCATCTGGGGCATTTGTTTTACAATGTTTTGATAGATTTTAATTAGATTTTCACTCATCTCATCTTGATTCCTATTCTCACAACGTTTCCGCCGACGTGACATCCCACGTTGTTCAAATGAATCTTGTCGAAGTCGGGAATCCTGACAAATTTTAGTATATGTACAAATTTCCAACGGACATCTTTGTTTTATTTACAATACGTGTTTGCTGTTGTTTGTCAGTCATGATTCTACGGATGTTTTAACTATTTCGTGATTGTATTTTCAGTATCGTTCGCACTGAGGATGGAAAATTTTACCTCTAAAACCCTTTCTACAAAGTAAATATGGTAAGTATTAATCAGTTGAACTTACAGTCTTTGGAACGTTGACTTTGTGATTTGCAATACTGACGCTATTAAGAGTATAACTTCGAATTACTTATGACTTTTATCCGACGATGTCTAACTGAACAAGAAAAATCTACCTTTTTCAATTTTGTATCGTTATTCACTTATATGTGTTTATTTATCCTTATTTTGTTTAATTCCGTCTTTTGCTTTCATTCAGTTCGTGCGTTTCCTTTATTTTTTTTATTTCCCCCACTTGTCATACCTTTTGGCATGTTGTTGTTGTTTTTCTTGTTGTTTTTCCTGGCATTCTTATTTTTATTATTGCTATATGCATGCAGATTGCGTATTTATTATTGTAGAATCGACCTCTATTAATTATTATATATTACGAGCAATAATTAGCCTGGTATATCGCAAAAAGTTGCAAAAAATAATAATGATAATGTCGTTCATAAAATTCCGTCTGTGTTTGTTTACACTATAACGTCAGCTGATATTTTGCTTGATAATAAATTGTTTGGAAATGTCTCTTCTGATTAATGTTTAGTTTTAAAATATACAAAGGAAGAAATGATTTCTGGCGATTTTAAATGGCACCTCTTCTTTCATCGTAAACTGAATTCATTAATAAGGAAAACATCAAAATAGAATGGCGAAGTACACCAGGACTTTAACAGGAGACAATCCGATCTGTAGTCGAATGATCTGCCACTAAGCTATATCTCAAGTTTATACTAAATTTATTTTTTAAGAAGAAGTGATTTTCTAAAATTGCATTGTTTCCCTTACTCCGTGTAACGCAAAATATTCCCCTGTAAAACTTGTTTTTTTATCTATAAAAGGGAAAAGTTATTTTAAAGAACGGATTTTTAAGGATTTTTGATACTTATCGGGTAAATATCTGTACAACACATACCTAAGAACACTGCCAGCCATATAAATTAAGGTTTGTGTGAAAGTTGCAAAAGATAATTTCAGTCGTTTCGGGACCTATGGGGAAAGAACTCACAAGCACACACAAAGTGACTTATATGTAGCAATACATTCTTCTTGTACAATACTTTTTTTCTTTATATTCCGAACTTTTCGAGCTATATTAATAAATCTTGATCGCTTTTCCAGGAATGCATGACAAATGTAAAATGCCAGTATTCTTACAGAAACAATTCACATATTTAATGTATCTTGTGGCATTTTTATTTGTATTATCAATTGTCAAATGACAAGCTATTGTTGTTACTATAGCAACAAAATATCTTGTTTTTTAATTATTAAAGAAATAAACACATAAAAAAGATATTTCTGTTTTCATTGAATCTCCGTTTTTATTCATAAAAAATATTACTTAAAAGATAGCTGCAATAAGACATGCAAAATATATTTCAAATTTAAACATTCACCTTTTTGCATCTGTCTGCAAAACACGTGCTGGTGTCACCTTTAAGAGGCTCTCTCAAACTACCAGCTTCCTGAAATAAAATTGATATAATTGTATTTGTTTTCGTCTTCTCTTAAAATTACGTAGACTGCAATCAAAGCCACAAATGATAAGCAATGATTATACACTCAAAAAAAGCCAACCAGACAAAACACGATGATTAAATATTTTATAATGCAACTAAAAAAAAAATGGATTGTGATTTAAATAATCCAAACTGTGTTGATTTGCCCTAAAACAAAAAGAAATTAAAAATAGAGGACTTGTTGCCACATCTTAGAAGACATTAAAACGAAATTAGATTATAACATTGAATACATGTTTGAAGAGATAAAGAACTTGAAGCGCATAACATTTTAACAGAACTATTCGAAAAAAGAAGTATAATATGATATAAAACAAAATCAATCAAATCGATTAAATACGTAGTTCTCCAAAATCGTATGTCTTTCACATAGTCCTGAATTTAAGTGGCATTCCATGTGTGTTAGGGTGTAACATTACACACAACACGTTGTGGGCTCAGTCGCAAAGGGAACAAAAAATAGGAGAGAACTTCCACCAGAGTTTCAGGTTTAAACAAAGAACTTTATCAATCATTCATTACACACGAGTTACTTTTCCTTACGGCTGTGACCTCACACAATCTCCAACATGATCGTCTTCTCTAACGTGCTGTCTTCCTTTTCATCTTTTTTTTTTATTTTCCTTAACGTGACGTTATTTCACACACCATTCAATATTTGCATATACCTGTCATGCGCTCCTCCGCGCTGTTACACGGGTACGCACGAGGTAGTTCATTCTTCTATGATATTTCCCTATACAGTCGCAGACAAATGTTCGATTGGGTGTTATAATGTTTTAAACGTCCATTCAGACTGTGACACGATTTAGCTTATTTCACCAAATCTAGCGTTTTTATTTATTTATTTTTTCTGTACCGAAGAATTTAGTTACAAGGAAACATTATTTTTGCCTTTTCCTTCACAGGTGTACAAAATTTTCTTCGTATTCACTTGTTAAGTATTAGGTTCACATTTATGAAGTAGATGACATATATACCAATGATATCTTTCCATCTCTCCACCTGTACTAACGGCCGCGTGTATGGTTAAGAGTAATTCTCCTTTGACATCCATGCTAGAGTCTGACAAGGATAAATTCCACCACTTATTCTTTTCAATTACATTATCAACTGGATCACACCGAACGCCTTGTGGTTTTCGCCCCGATGTCGGTCACTTGGAACATAACTATCTCATGCATAACATTTTTTTCTGGAAAATTTGAAATTTATTCGGCTTTCCGGTCGAAGTTGCATTCTGATTCTCTACTAATTCTTAGAAAGAGTGTGGGAATCATGTTATCGGTTTATGTGCGATTCATTCCCATCTCTCGCCGTTCCCACGAGGTATTTCAGCTTCTCGGGGTCCCAACAGATTAAACTGTAGACTGTAAAATTCGAACCGTGGATTCTAAATTATGAACTCTAGACTGCCTACCGAACACATGTAACTTTGGTCATAACTAGTTTATTATATTCAAAACATCGCATCAAAATACAATGGTATTTGGCCTTTTTTTCTCCGTTCTACAGCATATGTTCTAGATGTCCTCCATTTAGCTTGTGTTTTTTTGGGGGGTGGTCACCCTGTGTACACACACACGCATGTATATATATATATATATATATATATATATATATATATATATATATATATATATATATATATGTATATATATATTATTATTATTATTATTATTATTATTATTATTATTATTATTGTTGTTGTTGTTGTTGTTGTTGTTGTTGTTGTTGTTGTTGTTGTTGTTGTTGTTGTTGTTGTTGTTGTTGTTGTTGTTGTTGTTGTTGTTGTTGTTGTTGTTGTTGTTGTTGTTGTTGTTGTTGTTGTTGTTGTTGTTGTTGTTGTTGTTGTTGTTGTTGTTGTTGTTGTTGTTGTTGTTGTTGTTGTTGTTGTTGTTGTTGTTGTTGTTGTTGTTGTTGTTGTTGTTGTTGTTGTTGTTGTTGTTGTTGTTGTTGTTGTTGTTGTTGTTGTTGAAAATACTTTTCCTTGAAAAACTATACTTCCAACTTTGGACGATTCTTCACGAACACAAACTCAAGAATGTTAAAAGCAGTTCCTAGGAAATTTCTACCAAGATCAGGATCGTTTCATAAGTAATTCCTTCTATTTTTTATACCGTCCAAATGGACCCGAGGAGATTGCAAATTGCATGGTGTCGATGACTGAGCTTGTTCATCTATGGCCTGAAATTTTTATCTCACAGTGTCAAATTTTGAAGATCTGCGACTCTAAGAAATCAACCTGGGCGCCAGAAAGAGAAATGCGTCATTTTATTTCTCCATGCAGAAAAAGTGACCCGATTAAACTTTCACAAATCCGATGCAGTAGATGCCCGTAAAGTTAGAGGATGAGTTCGTCGATGAGATTTACAAAGTGCGATCTCAACTTATAGACCAAGTGTGAAGGCTCTAGATAATCGCTGGAAAAAAAGTGAATAAGAAACTGTGCTGACTTTAAAGACTATATATACATTCTGGAACAAAAAAGTTCTTAAAATGGTACAACTCCCGTCTTCTTAGCTCTTCTATGTTTTATTTTTTGTCTAAAAAGATTGAAGTTTTTTTGTTGGGGGGGGGAATTATCCACGTAGTATTTTTAGAACGTATGAGATAGATAATCGAAGGTGTTTTAAGTGTAACAGATACTGCGTCTTATACTTGTGCTCTGATGCCGCTAAATCCAAATGCGGCGATTATATCAGTGCGTTTAGCGATGTGAATGATTTTTTAACAAAGATTGACTGCGAGTTAAGAGTCTATGAGTGGGTTTAAGACGCATCTGTAACCATTCGGAATAGACCGCATTCAATCAAGGAAACCAAATCCCTCTCGGCACGGCTCTGCGATTCTCGTGAGAGTCACTATGACAGAACAAACCAGAAAAGTTATAAGTTTCTTTTTACAAGAAGTTATGTTCTAAAACTTAAAACACAAAATTTGTTTCGGTTTATTGGGTAAACAAAGTGTTTTAAAATGCATGCGTCCACGACAAATGTCGTCGATAGAGTTTGTTTTATTTTTTTACTGGTGTAAGTGCAAAACTTAAAGTAAAACTATACAAGGTTGACCTGTAAAAAGATACATGAAAGCAGGTAACAAAAGATAAGATCATCAATGTATTAATATAAAAAAGACATGATAATAGTTTAATAATAACATTTTTTAAGAAATGAGAAAACATTAGACCTACTTATTATTTTCATAACCGGTTTTCACGTGAAAATATGAAGTGCCTTCAATAATAAACTTTCAGACTTTTTCGTATAGTCAATTTTGTTGATAGTACACACATGGGAATCTAGTCCTCTTCGAAGTAATCTCCTCCGGCTGCAATGTACGTGCTGTATCGTTCCAACAACTGGTGGAAGACCCCATAAAAATCCTCTCGTAACAACATCTTTCATCTCCTAAATTCTATCATAACGACAATGTGTTTCTTAAACTAAGAGAATAACAAAAGGTCACAGGAAAATAGGTCTGAACTATAGGGATGATGAGGAACTAAACTAATTATTGAGCATCTTCCTGATGTCATGGAAACGTCCTCTTTCTGATCTTCTCTTAGCATCATTGGGAGAACTTTTGTGCATATCTTCCACATCTTTAGTTTCTTACGATTAACATTTACAGTTCCTATACTGACTTCAAACTGTGCACTCATCGTCTCTATCGACACATGACAGCCCTTATCTCTGAATTATTTGGCTAATAAACTCTGCTTGTCTGACTTCCTTACTCCTTCCACACTTCTCGTCCTTATTAATAGACTCCCTGCCTTCCTTAAATCTTATCTTTCTCATAATCTCATGTCCGATATGTAATATGGTACAAACGCAATGGGAAACATTCATACATATCTGTGTCATTTTATCAAGTTGAAAAGATAATATTTTTTTGCAAATTATCTCCTGAAGTGCCTTCCCGTCCAGGTTGCATTTTAAAATTAACCAGCTTTGACAAGCAAGCTTCAGTAGGGGGTATTCTAATACCTGCTGTAACTTTTTTATTGGAACTTGAAATCATAAAACTAGCCAGTCATCTCATAAGATATATAACAATGCAATACTGAATGTTCAAGAATCTACGACAAATTCAAAATTCTTCTACGAAAAGGGCTGGAAACTTATCGAAGGCCACTGTATATTAACTGAGTACGTGTGTTTTTTTTTTGTTCTAAAAAGCAGAACTTTACAAAAGAAAAATTATCTACTTTAAGAAGCAGCCAAAAGTCATTGTTTGTTTATAATTATACAAAAAAACTTCTAAATTTTGGTGAATTACATCAGCGTATCGTTAAAAATACAATTGATGCTTAACATATGTTTTATATTGTTTATTTTTAGTAGATACAATCGGAGAAAAATATGCAATCATATAATGGAAAGAAACAATCGCTATGGAAAATTTCTTCCAATAAACTCTACTCAATGCGGCAACAGATTTGCGACAATACATTTATCAAGTAGTTTTTAATACCGGTTTTGGAAATAATACTTTTGCTATGACGTTTCTGAATTTCTGAGATGAGGATTGGTAATTCGTATTGCTTGAAGTCGTCGGACTACTGTTCTAATATTGAGTGTGATTTTAACAACGTTTTTCTCGATGTAACCTCCGACGTTCTGACGCTGTATGGCGCAGTGATCAGAGTTCTTGGAAAATCAATTATAAAATGTGATATTCCCCTGAAGGTTGAAGGTTACTTCCTCAGTGTAAGCGACCGAAAAATACTATTGCGAATTACTATCCAAACATGTCTGACGCAACAAGAGCATGCTACCCTCGTGCATCAAATAAAGGGTTCCGCTCCAAATCCATTTAAATTCCTGAGTTCGACAGAAACATTCTCGAGTTCGACAAGATACACCTGAGGAAGTTCGAAGATTACATCGACCACACGTTTTGAAAACCACTCAAAATAAGTAGAGTAGTCTAATGAATCCAAATAATACGAACGTTTTTGCTTCTTTAACCTTTGTTCATGGTGTACTTTTCTTCTGTGACACAGCATAAAATGTAAAAAAGTGTTGGCCGCTATATCCCCAGCATGTAATATGTATTTTCTTATTGGTTGGTTGTTTTTGTTTTACGGCATATCAACCCTTTTCAGGTTATTGAATGTTCAATCCAGTGATTTTGAAGAACAATTTTGAATAGAATATATTTGTTTTGTATTTTTTTAAAGTCGGTTTCTATTTAACCCATAGCTGGGCCCTAACAGGTACTACCAGTCCGGGTTAGAGTGGACCTGGGAGTACTGGCAATTAAAGGGTGGCTCCACACTCCCTAAAGCCCGCAAGCAGAGGCCTCAACATCGGATATAGTTTAAGGTCTTATCCATGACCAGTCATGTAATATAAAGTTATACTCGAACGGTGGAGTTATATTGCAACCACTCGGACCAACACGTTGTCTGGGACCGTCGCAAAAATTGATATTCAGACTAGAACCATAACAAGCTCTCTGGAGATACTGGCTTCGTGCCCTGAAATGCATCAACTTGGATTTGATTATGATTTAAAAAAATATATCTTTGCAAAATAAGTATGTTGAGCAGAACCATAAAAAATAACAACAATATTTCTCTACAAAACAACAAACCCAAATATCCTGAATAAACATTTGAAGATTTAAAGAACTTCAAGCATACACACGTTAATCAAAATAACTGAATTCCGTAATATGAAATAAAACAAATCTCGATTGTATCAACGCGGAATTCAATCACAATTTCGTCATTAACGATATTTCGACGAGAACTTTGCTGGGTAGTATTATTTTCTCGTACAATAGTGTTTACATATTGTTTTTTACATTTCAATGATCGCAAACCATAGAGTGCAAAAACGATTTTTATAAGTTTTACATTTCTGGATGGCAGGCCACAGATTACAAACGTTGTAATATGAGAACAACTTTTTGGATGACAATAAGATTAGTCGAACCGATTGGATAGAACGCCCCAAAGACTACAGGCAATAGAAATGGTTATGCCTTGTGTGACAACCAATATGATAATAATAATAATAATAATAATAATAATAATAATAATAATAATAATAATAATAATATCGAAAATAGAACGGGTGAGATTGGCATCATATTCAGGAGAGAAGATAAAACGGGAAACTATAAGAATAACTGCAGAAAAAATAAAGACCTTGAATGCGGAGACTAACACACGATTTATGACAATACCTGCTCAAGCACATGAACGAACATCGCATAGAATCATAAAAACTGAAATGGTATAATTGTAAGCATACCCCCTTTTCGTCCCTTCCTTCCAGCCCCTCTATGTGCGTGTCCCCATAAACTTGCACCACACTAAAAAATTAGGTGGGTCATAGAGGATGGAAATACCGAGGACCGAAACCACTAGCCAGACTTCGCTGGGTGACTGCAAAAGAAACTGGGACCTTGGGGAAGCCCATTGCTATCAAAACTTCAATGAACCACAATGATCGCCGCTAACGAGAAATTAATGGCAAACGGCTTGTGCGATATTGCAAATTCTTTTTGCAATATTTATCGAAAGAAGTGAAAAGTACCAAAAGTCTGGTTGCTTGGTTTGTTGTTTTTTGTTTTAGGGCATATCAACCCTTTTCATGGTATTTAATGCAAAATCCAGTGATTTTGAAGAAAAGTTTTATAATAAAATATATTTTTTCGAGTCGATTTCTACTTAACCCATAGTTGGGACTCTAAAATGTACTTCCACTCCGGGTCAGAGTTGACCTGCGAGCAATGGCAAGAACGGGGGGACTCCACACTCCACAAAGCTCGCAACATAGGGCCTCACCATCGGATAAAGTTTAAGGTCATATCCAGGGCCCGGAAGTCTGGGGAGACTTGTTGACACTCAGACTCCAGAGAACACCACAAGTTGTTTTCAAAGAGAAATTCTTGATGATGGGTTGTGTGACTATTCCTAGTAAGTAAAAAAATAAATAAATAAATAATAATAATGATGATGATGATGATGACGATGATGATGATGATGATGATGATGATGATGATGATGATGATGATGATAAAACACAAAGATAAGGAAACTCCATACGGAATAAAAAAAAAATGAAAGCGTAAAATTCTTAGCAATTTAAACCTCCTTTCTGAAAAAAAAAGCAGCGTCGGCAGCGACTTGTGCGACAATAAATAGCCATAAATTGTCAAAGAGGATAAAAAAGATGGAGAAAAGAAAGTACTAACCAGACATCCACTAGATCAGTTCGAAGTGGACTGTGACTTGAAGATACTTGTTGTCACTCAAATTCCAGTTAAACCAGCTATTGTTACTAACAAGAAGTCAATAAGAAGCGGGTGTTCCGATAATGCAACGTAATATAAAAAAAAAGCTTATCGAAGAGGTGGAGAGTATTTGAAATCTGCTGAGACTTGTTGTCACAAAGAATTCCAAGAATACCTCCAGTTATTTTCAGTAAACCATCTTCCAGGATGGTACGTTTGAGAACGCATAGTGCGTTATAATAATTGGGATGGTGATAATGGTAGTGATGTGTGCTGACTATGATGATGATACTGTTCTTGGTAGTAGTCATGATGATGATGATGATGATGGTGGTGATGATGATGACGATGATGACGATGACGACGACGACGACGACGACGACGACGATGACGACGACGACGACGACGACGACGACGACGACGACGACGACGACGACGACGATGATGATGATGATGATGATGATGATGCATATTTGTTGACTTTCTGGTTGACCTCCGGAAAGTCTAATAATAATTTCCATCATTAAAAACTGACAGCAGTCAGCGATAATTAATAATTTCGAATTCGTCGAACATCCGTATTAATTGCTCACGGCTTATTTATATTTCAGTCAGTTTGTTTGTCTTTCAAAATGGCGACTCTTTTAAAGAATTCGTTAAAAAAAAAAAAAAATCCTTCCGACATTGTAGTTTATTTCTGAATATGTTTTTCTTGTTAACTTTGAAACAAGGTAGATTTTTCCTGGATAGCCTCCAGCGGAATATCTATAAATATACAAACATTATAGTAGATTACAAAGTAATCTTTCGCGTTTGTTGTTAAAATGTTTTTAATTCATGATCATTGAAGGAGTTTAGGATACATTAACATACATTTTTGTTTCTGGACGTTTCAAATTTTTTTTTTATATATATTAATACAATAGCATATATGAGATTTTTCGTGTCACGCTTACATCCGGATCATGTAATTGTTATGCACTTCCATTTCTTGCCATAAATAATTTTATCAGTTTCGGTTTCGATTATAACTCATGGCACTCCAGTAATCTATTTGTTCTTATAAAATATTTTATCAAGAATTCTTCATTAGTATTGATTTCGGTTTCGATTATGGCTGAAGGAACACAAGTTATATCTCTATCTATCTATCTATCTATCTATCTATTTATCTATCTATCTGTCTATATATCTATTTATCTATCTATCTATCTATCTATCTATACAACTCTCTATCTCGCTATCCCTCTCCCTTTATATATATATATATATATATATATATATATATATATATGTGTGTGAGTGTGTGTGTGTGTGTGTGTGTATTGAAATCGGAAGTTGATAATATATAAAAATCGATAGAACATTAACTCTATAATAATATATTTGAAACATGGAATAATTAAAATATCACATTTAAGCGTAATTTACGACTGGGCTTTATCGGACGTTCGTGCTAGCTTAGATAAATACTTTGGAAGTTTTAACAAAAACCGTTGCAATATCAGAGCGTCTCCATTTACACTAAACACTTCAGAATGCAAATATAAACATATTATATACGAATGGGCCTCCCGTGGAATTTCCGCAGATCCGCTAGTTATTATTATTATTATTATTATTATTATTATTATTATTATTATTATTATTATTATTATTATTGGCTCACCAGGAGATACAGGTCATAAAGGATCTCCTTTAAAACAAACTGTGGTGTTTCCTGGAAGCTGAGTGACAACAAGTCTCCCCATGTTTTCCGGACTCTCCACCTCTTACGACACCATTTGTAAATGAATTTGAATAATCGCAACAACGTCTTCTTATTGATGTTTCGCTAGCAGCGGTCATTGGTCTCCAGTGGAGTTCGAGTGGCAATAAGCCTCCCCAAGGTACCCGTTCTCTTGGTATTTGTCCAGCGGAGGTTTGGTGAGCGATCTCTCCTCGGTCTCTCTATCCTCGTTGAGCCTTCTTGACTATTTGGCATCATTCTTGTTTTTCTGTAGGGGTGTTGATTGAGTAATGGGGAAGGGGATAGATAACTTATAGATGTGCAGCTTCATCGTTCTTGGTGTCATGTAACGCTTCATGCTTCATCTCGTCTGGCCTGAGCAAGTCGCTCGTGTCTCCACATTAACGTTGTTATTATTATTATTATTAGTAGTAGTAGTAGTAGTATTAGTAGTAGTAGTAATAGTAGTTGTAGGAGTAGTATTGGTCCCACGATTTATTGTAGAGTGACCTACGTTTTCAGTGGCGTCGTGAGTATGTTATTCCAGACGATTGCCATATAATAACCGTCCATTAGGTTTTCCTTAAATTTTACACACATTGTATTTTATAAAATAGATGAGCGCAGAAAAAAAAAATAAGTGTTCCCTGGAATCTGACTGAAAACTTATTATTATTATTATTATTATTATTATTATTATTATTATTATTATTATTATTATTAACAATAATAATAATAATAACGACAATAATAATAGTAATTATAATAACAACAATAATAATAACGATAACAACAACAGCAATGATGATAATAATAATAACAATAACAACAACAACAATGATGATAATAATAATAAAAGTAATAATAATAATACAATACTACTACTAATAATAATAACAGCAACAATACTACTACTACTACTACTACTACTACTACTAATAATAATAATAATAATGATAATATTATATAATTATAATAATGATTCTGTTCAAATTCCCGTTTTCGACAGAAACTTTCCCGAATTCAACAAGATAATCCTGAAGAAGATCTGAGATTAAATCGACTGCAATGTTATAAACAGGAGAAAAAAGTATTCCGACGAATCCATATAAATCAGGTTGACAAAAAATTTATTGCTGTTTTTAAATTTTTTTTAAAATTCAGATGAAAATGTCTCGTTTCAAACAAACATCTATTGATCGAAATACGCGCCATCAGAATTAACAGTTTCGCCAACGCAAAACAAGTCTATTTATGCCAGTAATCTAAAAATCTTGTGTTATATTGGCGATGAAGTTGATGAAAGCATTTTTGATATCATTTAGGTTTTTAAAGCATTTCTATCGCAGAAAGTTGTCGAGATGCTTGAAAAAGTAGAAGTCGGTAGGTGAGTAGTCTGGAGAGTATGGCGGATTAAACAAAGTTGTGTAACTCAATTCATTCAACATGGGTCGGTTCAACGTTCAAGAGAATTGAGCTTTTTCTTTAGACTAATCATGAGTGTTTTCGAATTTTCGGATGCATTTCATCAAAGGTAGTGCTTCCCTGCCATGATGAGTTCGTCTGCATTAAAGAAAATGTTTGGAATTAGATAGGTCTCAGACTACCCACAGCCTTTTGGTGCTACTCTGGCTTCAGGAATAGTTGTGGGGCTTCGTCTGTGTCAAATTACGCTGCTAAGTCTCGCCAGTTTTCTAAAAGAAGAACCTACTTTTCATCGCAAGTCACAGTTATCGTTATTTCCATGGCAGGTGCTCGTCTTAATTCCAATCTCTGGTCCCCCTCGCCAATCCTTCACGAGAAACACCCGTCTAGCTGAATCCAGTGTCCAAAATTTCCCTCACTCTTTATCTGTGCCTAAATAAAAAAGTAGATTCCATGAACAAACTAAAACTGCACGCCTGTGGAACTCTTTCCGTCTGCCTGCTTCCCACCTGACTAAAACTTGGATGTCTTTAAGTCCAACGTTAACAAATTCCTAATGAACCGCCCTATTAAGTAAACATTTAATTAAATATCCACAATAACGTACTGTACTTGCAATAACCCTTACCCCTGAGTGGCTTCCGGGCCTTGATAAGTGGTGACCACCGGGTAAAAAAAAGGCGGTCGAGAAAGTGTCGTTCTTATTGCGTAAAAGAAGGGACGATGACACTTTATAACGGCGTTTCTAATCATTGTCTCTTAATTTGTGAGGCAGCCAGTTTTCTTTTTGTCTTTCCGATCTCTATAAAGTGGTTTAGAATCGCCATATACGTTACCTCTAATTCAGAAGCATGTTTCCGAGTAGGTGTGCATGAATTGACTTCGAATAAGCATCTTAATTAATCGTTTTGAAACTGTGATGGCCGTTAATCATCTTTGTGACTCTCGTGGCCATCACGACTTTTTTTAAAACGACTATTGTGCTGCGAATTTAGGATTGGTTTCTCGCCTTCGATGATATCACGAAATGTTTCAGCATTTTTGGGCCTAGCTTGTATTGGAAAAGCAAGACATAATCGTTCTATAACGATTGAAATATAAACTATTAGATAGAACATAAAAAACGCTTTTTACAATGATATACTAAGTAAGCGAAATGTTACTGATAATAAATCATTTGAAATCAAAATAAAATTCCGCAAGCTCATAGTTGCATATGAATTTTAAATAAAAATATATGCCTTTTTATACGAACATAGATTTTCTGGGTGTGATTAACCGACGACATGTAGATATTTTTTTCAGATACATCAAACAGAGAATTGCAGAAAAAGACATGCATAGTGACTGTTTGAGGAATGCCCCTTTAGAAAAAGAAGTATATAAAAGAAAATACAAAGAAACATATTAGAAAGAAAACATAGAAAAATGTTCGTTTCTGAAGCGGAAGTAGAATGTTTTTCCGTTTAAAACAGGAAAATAAAACTTCCGAAGATGTAGAACAAATATTACGAAAATATAAAATGAAAATATAAATTATATAAACGCCCAGAAGATGGAATAAAAGACATTCCAATGAAAATTTAAAAAAAAAAATATAGAAACTAAAGAATAAAAAAAACAAAAACAAAAAAATATAATGAAAACATGGTTGAATGAGAATTCCAAAGATAAAAATGAATGACGATATGGAAACACTATAAGAATGACAATTTCGAATATATGGAATTAGAAAAAATCCTTCGGGAGACAAAAAAAAAACAAACAAACGAAACAAGTTATTTTGTCCATACCATTTATACAGGTTATGGGAAATTCCTTATAATTCATCGTATTTCTAATAGATTTTGTCTGCAGAGTTACAAAACAATGAACAGATATGAAGCATAAGTCAACGTCTGCAATGCAGACTTGGGATCTTCTTTTATTCCTCGAACGACAAATTGTCGGGAGAGTGCGTACTGTTTCCTGTCCACAATGCACCATTTTCCGATGAACGCGTTTATCTTTGCGCTTGATTGCTTGGCAAAGAGTGAGTCGATGAAACGCACAGATAGAAGCGAGGAATTTGTTTTCAAAAAGAAATTAACAAGAAATATTATTTGGGGGATTCAGCCATGAAAATTCTATTCAGAATTAATTATGAAAAATCAACAAAGCAACTATATGGCTAACCATATTTGCCAAATGAAAGTGTTAATAAAACACAGGAACCCTTCTACATTCGAATAATACAGCGTCGAAACGATAATATTGTCGCCCTAGAAAAAACAACATAGCCCCGTTTCCTTTTATGAAAACACGTTTTCTATTTTTGTTGCAAACTATCTACTAGTTGGCCAGTCGTATGCAAATTCCAAGAGGGATAAGAGCCTTTTATCATATCTTAAAGAGACACAATGATCAACGAATAAGATCGGAGATGCGCATCTGTACAACTCACGCTCTTTACCGACCAAGTTGTGACAACAGGACCATTGCCAGCACCTTTAAAATGCATTGATTGCCACGATTAACGGGTACGTGATCAGGATGATGAAAAAATTAATAATTTAGTAATTGGTTATTGGTGTGGTTTCAAGTGAGGAACACATCATGCAACCTCAAATCTTCGAAGTCTGCTTGAAAGTCCACACCAAAGTTCACCTGGATATGCTGAAGAGCGCTGTGCGACCCTTGGTGAGACCAGGCGGCTCTTAGCAGAATCTGGGTGTGGCAGCATGACTGCAATCCGAAGAGACTGTAGATTGGGTTCAGAAGGAGTGCTAGGACTTTGCACCCTTCTCTCACTGCGCCCCTCTCTTTCTTATGACAATAAGCCCCTTATCTACTTGGTCTGGTCATCAGTTGATAACATCACCAACCTGACCTCTACCAACACCCGAGCTAGCCTGGTCGCCACCATCCGCCGAGGCTCTTTTTTCTGTCTGAAAGCGTGGAATTTATTGCACAAATGTACAGATTATAAACAGCTTATTATAATTTATATATTAAATTCATAAATACTAAACAATGTCCTCAAACATCGCATGGAGACCAATATTATATCCGTTTTGTTTTTTCGTTTATTAAAGCGGTTAATAATAATATTTGCGTTAATAAGTAAGAAAATATAGACTTTGTTTAGTCACTCTGTATAAAGCAGACGTACATTGAAATACATGCTTAACCAATCTCTATTCTCCTCTTTGTCAATTTTTAGCCTGCATACATGAAACTCGATAGATAAGGAATAAGCCTGGAATAAATAGTTTCTAAACCGTCAATGTTGAATAAATGGGTTGGCAGACGTAAGTCGATTAAACATGTTACTTCATGTCATTTGAAAATGTACATTTGTCGATTAAACAACCTTGAATTTTAAAGTTACTTGCAGTTCAGCCTGGCTTTACTCGGGCCCTATGCACTGCGCATTACATTATGTACATATGCATACATATATTGAAAAAATTGACTCAGGTAACCTACATCTAAAATTTCAAGTATTTAGATAAAAAAATTGTTAAAAGTTAAGTAGAGAATGTAGACATTAAATATTTTAAACTTTGACTCCAATTTTGCCTTTTTAACATATATTGCTTTGGGATTAAATCAAATTAAAAAAGTTTGATCCATGTCCAAGTACCCTACATCTAAAATTTCAACTTTTTAAGGCCCGAACTAACGGAGGAGTTCGTAGAGTTTTCAAAGCTCGAATCGTTGAAGTTTGGAATTTTTGCAGCCAAATTTATGGCCGGAAACCAATTTACAAGATTTTCCCCAAGCTCAACACCCCTTATGTCAAATCTTGAGTTAGTGACCTAAAAATTGGCAGAGTAATTTGGTAGGGAAATGTACAAACATAGGCAAACACACACTCAGGCAGGCAATTTCACTTTTATTGATATATAGAATGCATGCTTAGGGACATGGAGCGCTAAATATTTTGGGTTTGGACTCCAGCTTATGGCAGGCATTTCATATTAAAAAAAAAACTTTTCTAATCACTAATATTTATTGATCACAGTAACATACTCAGAAAGG